>NW_023462287.1:0-17916 GCF_013731165.1 Rhagoletis pomonella
ATTTACAATCTTGCATGGCAGCTTTTATTTGCATTCACCTTTTTGTTTTTGTGGATTTTGTCGCTTGCAGCTCAGCTCGCATGGCTTTTAGCTCGACGACCGACAATGGCATGTCCGGCAGCTCAGTGGTCGGCTAAAAAGTGGAAAAGTTTTTAGCGAAGTCATTAAAGCCTTGTAGTGGTGAAATTAATTACTTGTAGTTGCGAACAATGTCTCTGCACCGCAATTCGACCACGCAAGTCCATAGGCTTCTCTTCCTCAAATGTGGATGAAATGTAGTTGATTTAAGGTTTCCATACTTCAACAAAGTATGCATTAAGCGAAAATGTCCTTTTACAACAACAAATAGGTGACATTTTGTGTTTTTTTTTGTAGTTTTACATTGCACGGAATCCTATTTAAATATTTATGTTTCTTATCGAAGTATCTATCGCGTGTTTGGCGATTCGTACAAAACCTTTTTTGGATTTCTTTACTCCTTTGATTTATTTATGTTTGATAACTTCTTTTCACTTTTAAGGAGCAACCGTTCGCTTTTTTGTTGAAATGTTTTAAAAACTAGAAAATACCCAAAATAAATACATATGTGCATACCAGTATTTTGCCAAAAATGTATTCCTAAGAAAGCTTACATAAATACATTGAGAAATATACATACATACACATAAAATTTTTTAAAGCAATATCCAAGTATGTGGAAAGTAGTGAAGTTTGTGAACTCTAGATTCAATGGATGATTCAGTTGTTAAAAGGTCCAGTTGATTGAAAATTTGCTTAAGTGTGTTGCTTAATATATTTCATCCAATGACCTTAGTTCACATACCCTTGGGAGGGCAGTTGTTGGATATGTTTTTTGAGGTACACTATTTGGGAGTTTCCAACCAGACAGCAGCAGCCCCGAGCAAGCATGTTGTCCTTCCCACGACAGTCGGGTCTACGTAAGCGGAACGATCCAGATTTATTTCTGCCCAAGGACTGTCACTTCAGCAAGACTCCCCAAAAATTCTTTGGGGAATATGTTAGCTGCTACAACAACAACAGCAAGCATATTTAACCAAAATGATTACCTGTTTTCTAAGAAAATTTGTAAATTATGACTGAGCGAACTAAAGTTTGTAGAAAATAGTCAGAACATAATACCCGAAAAACTGGAAAATTGAGCTCCCACTAGTGACTCTAGTTATGTTTACTGGTACCAAACTTACGTTGAGTTTCTAGCGACCCCAGTCGAAAATTCTATCCACATTTGAGCCGATAACAAAGATTGAGATAACCTTTCACTACTCATAAAGAGAAGGCCACTTTGAGACTGGAATTCTCATTTTGGTTGTTGGTGTTTCCGACAGGGTAGGATAATAATGTGTTGTGGGACGATATCTGGATTCTGTCTCCTTGAACTTCAGCAAAACTTAGCTTGGTTAACCAGGAGGGTAGCTGGAGTCCTTTAGGTGCAAATTGCCCATTCACCTCTATATCTATGACGAGAGTACTCCATATTCGACCGAAACCGCAAGAGTGGTCTAGAAATTAGGTAGCATAGCTCTCAGCCTGTCTACCAACTCCCAAGTATTTTAGGGAAGGGTGTCGAAGTGTTGCGGACATTCCACTTCTGTACCCAACTTATGCATCGTTCGTTGTTACCATCGTAGCCATTCATTCGGCATTATTTCTACTGAACGTTCATCACTTTTTTCTAGTTAAATCGCGAGGCATCTACCTTTAGGGTTGCTGGCTTTTGCAGCCGTGCCTGAGCCATAGGTCACAGATTGATCTGTACTTTCGCAGACTGCAACTTTACTGGTGCCAGGACCCACCAAAACGCCTGCAGTTAAGACAAAATGTGGTATCTGCCCCAGAGCAATTCCAGATAGTGGGCACATCTTTAGTTCGAAAATGCGCATGAAGTGCTTACGCCTGCGCTGTCTGTACTCGATTCGGAGGAGATGAATGTTGCCTTTTTGTAGTTTTAGTTTTAATAGTTATTGGCCAATGCATTTTAAAAGGGCCACCACTGAAACCGGTACTCCTCTTCCGGTCGTGTAGTTAGTATAGAATCCATCGAAGGTAAGATGCACAGAGATCCAGTAAATAAAGAGGAATACCCTCAACATCACATACACCACCATCTTAATGACGATGAGATTGGAACGCACTTCGCAGCTTTCTTAGGTTTTAACGAGACGGAGGAAGTAGGATTCATAAGATTTCATTCCTACATATTTACTTAGGCCACAGCATACCGCAACAATCAGATCAAAAAACGTTGAGTAAATTTAGTTCGTGGAAGTAAGCTAGGGACCAAACGGGGTATTCTCATAGCCAAGATTGAGATTAACAGTGCCGCCAACGCTAAGGAAAAAGAGAATACTTATATACCAGCCCATTAGTTTTATTTGCCGCGTATAAGATAGTTTCAAATATCTCTTATCCAACCACACTGGTAATTTTTTCAAACGTGATTCTTATCATCCTGAAAGTAGATATGTACATATATCATATTTCATGTTGTACTTGCACTTTTCTTTGAGTCAATAACCTTGAACGTGTTATTCCCGACTTTTCGGCAACGGAAGTCAAATATTCGAAAATACCATTTGATATGCTAAATTTTTTGCTCCAAAGTGAGTATTTAAGCTTTAACTTCACTTTGTACATACATATGTATGTATGTATGTACACTAGGGTAGTTAAAAAAAATAACTTTAATTCTCGCACCCCTAGGATTGTTCTATACCAAAAAAAATATAGTCCTATTTTTTATTTTGAAATCAAAAATATTTAGAGGTCGCTCAAGGCACTCAAAGCACTCAAAGTTTTCCATGTATTTTATATGAAAAAAAAACAAATATTCGTAGAAATGGTATAGAATACTTCAAAATCAATATTTTTCACTCGGAAAACCCTGTTTCTCTTCAGGAGATACCCAGTAATAATATCCAGTTGTTTATTTAAAAATTTTCTCTTAGTAACTAAATTTCATACGTTCACCAAAAACCCCAGAAAATGCAAAAACTTTAAAAATAAAATTTTTAAAATAAACAATTGGGTATTATTATTGGTAGTCTCCTGAAGAGAACCAGAATTTTCCGTTCGAAAAGTAAATTTTTTCCCATATAAAATATATGGAAAACTTTGAGCGCTTTGAGCGACCTCTAAATATTTTTTTTTATTTCAAAATGAAAACTTTATTTTTTCGATATAGAACAATCCTTATTTTGGACCACCCTAATGTACATACAAACAGCGCTCTCTGCTCTCATTGCCCATGCAACAGCTGGAATTCGTAAAATAATTAAAAGCAATTATGTAAGCGACTATTTAAAATGGCGTAAGTACAAATATTTAATTATATACAATGGAGTGTTTATGCATAGACGTGTAACGTAACCGGCTGAAGCAAATGTGATTAGCTTGGTTTTTTGTGCTACAAAATTAAAAGTTGTACAAAAATTCAGAAAATTCTTAAAATCTGGCACAAAGTGCACAAACAAATGAGCTTTTAGTGTAAACATTTATGTATGCACATAAAATCGTATGTATGTATATGTAAATGGATTGATTTTAAAATATGCATGGATGTAAAAGTATTTGTAGATACATATGTATGTATGTAACATTACTTGAACTAGTTGTAAGCAAAGCAAACATGTGTATGTACATATGTATGTACCACAGAACTATGTAGTATATATCCTTGTATGTTCATGCAGACATCGACTTGTGCTGATTTGAATATGCGTGCGCGAGCGTGTCGACTCCGACCGGGTGGGTGCCCTTTACGTGTGAATGAATGTACTTAAAACGATGTGACGGGTTAATAAGGCTCAAAAGCGCTTGACGGTGAGGGGAGGAGGCGGATGAGGTGTAGGTAATTGGCGCCGCACATAGGAATGCTGCTATGGCGAATAATTGTTTTTTTTGAGCTGAGCGCTAGCACTAGGCTGCCCAGCAATGAACAGGGAGCAGTTAAAAGTTAGCAATGAGCAGCGTATTTAAAGGCAATTAAAACCACGCGTTGTCAAACTCATAAATACGTCATGTTCAATTAAAATTTAATTAAAAGTTATGCACACAAGTTGATTGTCGTTGCCAACGCTAACGCATTGCGGCTGATTGGCTCTCAGTGTTTCCTGAAATGTGAAAAAAATGTGATGTCAATATGGCGCTGCGAAATCCGTTCAATTACACGCAAATAAGTGAATAAATTTAGTGTTTTGCAATTGGTTAAATGTGGAAAATTTCGCTGATTCCTATATTACTAAATAGCAGCAAATTTGCTAAAGAAATTGGAGTGACAGATGTGCATATGTACTTATGAATACATACACATATAACCCCGAGCCTAGTGCTCAACCGCGTCCCGACGAAATACTTGACGGTGGTACCGGAGGGTTCGGTACTCGGACAGTAGGAGGTTTAGTTCGGGTTAAAGTCCCACACTGACTGGTATAGGCTTTCGATGCTTCCTCCTCGTAAAAAAAAAAAAAAAAAAAACATATAACCCCTTTCGCAATGCCAGCGAAATTAGGAGCTGATTTTAAGCTTTTTTTAACCTTTGCTCCCTGCCTGTAACTAAATACTCGCCTACCTACCAAAGGGCTTATAATACTTATCTTAATCTTATCTAAGACTTAAGGGCTAATCTGACTGCACTAACTCCCACCAACATTCAAAATCGTCAAAATCCAGCAGTGGAGAGAGCATTCCATAGTCACACATATGTATCTTCTCAGATGTGTCATTCTTATACAGAACGTATGGAAAATTTTCTAGCTTGGTGAGTGCTGCTGGTAATCACTCTTTCCTCATCCAAATTACCGGACACTAACGCCTAGTCCCACATAAACATGGATTTCGCAAGATGCACAGCAGACCCATTAGTTCACCACCTCGACGAAGGAATTGAGTCTCGAATTTAACATAAAGGTCGATTGAGCAATAGTTCTGTCCGTAAACCAGCCTACGATACTAGGATTTATGCTCATTTCGTTTCTTCTTTTCTCACGCTAGAGCAGGCAAGCCCAGCGCAGGGTACTTGCATATCGAGCTTTGCTAGCGTTGGGCATGACTGCGCCAGAGTAATAGGCAACAAGTCCTCTGCAGATTCAAATATCTTTCCGGCATCACCTGGCAGCTATCGGTCCCTCTTCAGCAAACTACATGGCACCACAGGTTGTCCCTGAGCACAGTAAAAAGAAGTGGTCTAACCTTTAGACGTACCCAATACACAGACCTTCGCTACATACTGGCGGTCTCTTCATGTCAATACACAAAGAAGTCGAACTGTTTCCCATAGAAATAGCCATATATGTATGCCTTCCTTGTTTGATACCAGATGCGCATTGGGTAGCGCTGATTTTGGACATTTATCTCGGAGAGTCTGTGGGGAAAATGACTAAAAGCCTATCTGCAATACAGTGCAATACGGAGACAAGGGATTGACACATATCTAAATAATATTATGGGACATTAGAATCGGTCATTCCAGAACTTTTGGTATTTTTCCGTTGTTTTAAGGCCCACGGACTACACTACTTTGTCTTCCAGCACAATTTTTTAGACTACTGAAGAGTTTTCAAGATGATATTCCTATATTCTGATATTTCAACGTCCACTAGATCGCTGAATTTCTGAAATCCCTCATTGAAAGTGACATTAAAAGGTGGCCTGCAAATGAAAGTGAAAGGAATCTCCTCGTCCAACACTAATATCTGGCTAATCAATAGTACCAATTTTCCCGCTTTGAAGCCGGTTTAGACCGTTGTTGGTTGCGATTGTATTCCTAGAAATAGAGCGAATCGGATTTATGAACTGCTGTAAATCGTAGATTTTGGTCAAACTTAGGTTTTATAGATTGTGGAAAAGTGTAGAAAGAGACATAGTCGCCTCTGTTCTATCGAGGCTTGTTGGCAGTAGATGGGGATCGCGATCTGCTCATCTTTCCAACTGAAAAGTCCATTCCTAGCCCATTATCCAGCCTCAGCCAGATGTATCGGTGATTATAGGTTCCTCAACCTATTTCCTATTTGCCAGTACACACATCTTTCCACTGTCGGTTATAATGTAGGGCTTGAATACACTTTGGCCGGTGTAGAGGTTAGAGATGAGTGTTTCCTTTACTGAAGATTTATCCGAAGACGACCTCCAAAATCTGACTCAGTGAGGCACTATTTAGCGAGAAGGGAGTTGGGATTGAGGAATTTAGATTTTTCGGAAATAGAAACGTGCATAATCGTAGTAGGAGCTATATATGTAGCGTATAGTGTATCCCTTAGCAGAAGTTCCCCATATCCGCGCTGATAGTTTTTGGTCCTAGCAGAAGCGGAATAAACTTCCAACAAAGGTTTCGAAAGTCTTACTTGAAGTAGGTAATTAACTATGGCTTTTGGCTATGGTTGCAATGTCTTCAAAAATCACCAAGACCAGAGCCTTTTACGATGTTTGTGACGATGAGAAATGTGCAGGCATTTTGAAAGCTTAGTTCGGTCTATCTTTTGAAGAGTATGCATATCGAGTTAACTTGTATAGAAATATAGTCGGCTCCCCCATTCGTAAGAAACTTCCCCTACGTCGACATGAGACCGGGCTTTGTATATTTGCTGGGCCTGCAGTATGAAGACATCCATTAAAAGACTATAGCCCTATAGCTTTTACTAAAGACTCCAAATTTAGGCTAACGTAGTCCTTAGAAAACCTAAACCCCATTCGCACGCTACGTCATTGTTATCTAAGTAGGCCGAATGAAGACTGTCTGATATTGAAGAGCGTTTTTTCGAGTTTCGAGTTTTTTCGAGTTATATTAGTTAAAAAGACTACCTACCAGATTAGCAATCCAAGATACAGCATAGACTTAATTCTAAGTGCTCCCGAATGATTAAGTCTTTCTTTTATATATCTCTCTCCCTCGTTGTTAGGCGTTTTCCGAATAGATTTCCAATATTCTCATTTAACATACGTACCTACATATGCCCTCCGCTCATACGACCGCACAGCTAGAAAAACTTGAACTGTTTGTAGAGTAAAGTAGTTTTTACCAATAATTTGCCAACAGCAGCCACCATGCAGTAAAACGAATGCTGCCGGCATTGGCAGCAACTCCTTTGTGGCAACCGAAACTGTTGGGCAAACATAGAAAACACACACAGCAATAAGGATGGGGCAAATGTGCCGAGGTGGGGTGTCCTATTGCAAATCCATTTGTGTTTGTCTATTTGCTTTTGTTTGTCTGTTTGCACACATTTAACGGATTATTGAGTTTTCCCAAGGCATATCGCCATTAAGCCGGCAGACGGGCGTTCAAGTGACGATCGCCACACAATGATCGCAGCAGCAGCGCGAAGGCAACAGTAAACACATTGCAATGTGCGGCAGATGTGCAGCTGGTTGTACATAGGTACTGGTACTGGCGTGTGGCTGGCTGCAACGAAGCTATGCTGAAGCAGAGAGGGGGCAAAAGAAGAAGAATGCACACAGAATAGGTATTTAAGCAATTTTTTGTATGCGTCCTGTCATTTGCGGCTAAGTGGCAAATACTTAACCGCTGTTGCTTTAGTTGCTGCCGCTGCATACGTTGCACATTAATGCTGCTCCTGCTGCAAGGCAAATACATAAATGCACAGCAATGCTTAGCAGAAATGCAAATACAACAACCATGGTTGCTGCATTCGAGTGTCGGCGGCTGCTTGATTCGGCTGTTGCTTACCTTATTCCAACTCATTTGGTGTTGTTTTCGTGTTGCACATATTTTGTTGTTTGCATATTTGCTTGTAGGCGACGGCAACGTTGGCGGCATTTTTTTCAAGTTTCGACTAACCGACGCATTTGTTTGTTGTCGTAGCGCAAATGAAAATACGTACATATCGATTTTCCGATTTTCCGATTTCCCGATCTTCCTTGCTATGCTCGTTGCTGTTCAACAAATTTGGCAGCCTCCTCCACTGCCGCCGCCGCCGCTGCATTTTAAAGCGCAGTCGAGGTGAGTGCGCGTGCGCGTCGATGGCGGTTCTAGACAAACGAACACCTGAAATGGCTACACACGCGCACGCACACACCGCTTACAAGTTGGCCTTTGACCATGCGCGTGCGCGCGACTAATTCACAGCCTGCAAAAGTCATGTTGACACTTACTGTTAATTGTTGTTAATAGATGCCACAGATGCTTGCCACAGTGGCGAAAGAATGTGCAACAGTGTCTGTGACCAAAGCGAAGTGCAGCCAACTATTTGAATTCGTTGTCGTGTTGCTCTGTTGAAAGTGCTTATTGTGTGTATGTCACAGGGGACAGCAGACAAGTACCGCTTTAATTTTGAAAACTAAATGCACCAAGTTCAAGTGCAACATGCCGGTGCAACAGACGATTATGAGGTGGTGCAGCAGTGGCCCCAAAAACAATTGAATGCGAACAGCAGTGGCAGCCACTTTAAAGGCCATATTTTATGCAACAAATACTACCAATAGACACGCACATGTAGCAATAACAACAACTGCTAAGTGAGCCTTAGTCTAACAGCAGATTATCAACACCACGCATGTTGCCACACGCTGTGGCATGAATAAATATTGCACCTTCACATTGCGAATAGCGACGCCACTGCCACGATCATTGCCACAGAGAATACATACATACACACAGCAGAAGGGGACGAAGCAAAAAAACAGCAGCAGTTGTTGAAAAGCGAATAAGTAGAGCTTATGGAAAAATTTCTCAAGTGCTGCTCATTACGTAGGCTAATGTAAGCACAACAATGCGCCTGATAAGTCATTCAACATTCAACATTCAAGTTACAACAACCGGCAATAGACTGCCGCATGCAACAACACCGGCAGTACAAGTGCCTTGCATTTGCAGCCGCCAACTCAAAGTTTGAAGAAGCTGCTCAACATGCCATACAAAGTTATTTAGCTTGCAACATCAACAATTGTAACGCAATGATGCAGCGATAATGATGCGCAGTGCATTAACATTCATTCAACCACAGTCATTCATTCAGCCGCAGTCATTTCAGTTGTTGGCCACCAGCCAGTCTCACTCAGAAGCCACAGCATTGCAGCAAGGCCACTTGACAGCTCCCATTCACTATTTGTGTAAATATGGTTGGAGTAGAGTAAGTAGTTGGCTGTCGATGGTATTATTATTTATTTATTATAATTCAATCACTTTTGTTGTTGACTGCTACATCATCATCATCATTAATCAAAACACCCGCATGCTGGAGAAGCTTCAATGGAATTTCTAGTTGTGTAGATATGTATGTGTGTATGTAAACCTTAAAAAGTTAAAAAGTGTGCTATTAAAAGAAAAGGAATATAGAATTTGTATGAAGGTAGGATCGGCATACATATGTACATATTTCCCGATATGTTTAAAATTAAGAAAACGGTGTCAAGGTGTGGGAGAATATGATTTACACAAATTCGTCGAAAATTCATGATGGCATACCAATATACTCGTAAAGGAATAATAGCTGATGTTGAGCAGTGTATTCTCCACAACAATGTGGAATGCAAACGGTCTTGGCCCCGATGTGATGATCCTCTTAAAAACGACTACAAACCCAGAACTTCACAAAGGGAAGTCTATGCTTTCGCTGCAGTGCGATAGGAATGCTGTGGTAGTATCTTTTGAGCCTCTACCAAGGAACCGAGCAATGTCGATGGTGGGTAGATTTGAACAAATCTGTCACCCAAAGTTTTTCAATCATATCATAAAGGAGTAGTAGTCCATCACGACAATGCGAGAACACCTTCATCTTAGGCGACGTGAAATGGGATGTTGCCATTCCTAGTTATTACACTCGCCTGATCTTGCGCCATCAGATTTGGACTTATTTCGCTCACTTCATACCGCCTGGCGTTTAATAAAGTTTCATACAGCTAAGATGGTAAATCAGAATCTTGTTCAATTTTTTCGCGAATAAATGCGTTCCGGGAATTGTGAAGCCCACCCCAGAGATGACTAAAGGTCATCGAACAAAGCAGTGGTGCATGTATCATTGATTGGTTTTTGATCTATATAAATATACATATATATTTTAAGACTTCAAACACAATAAAGGAGATATCCTGAATATCCCAAATAAATAAAAAAGTATCTTGGGAGGCGAATTCCTTATTATATAAGTTTCAATGTTTTAAACTGAACTGTGGTCTGAAGTCTCCGCGCCTTCAAGACAGAGCCAGCATACCGCAGCAGTTCAGTTCTATTTATGTAATATAATAATATCTTTTCTACAGAAAGGATGGCTTGCCTCTGCAGCACCCCGGTACTTACTGCGTTTTGAGTATACCCACTCAGAAGTTATGAATCTCGAAGAGAACCAACTGAAATCACAAAATCGAACCGGTCTGACAAAGTCAGTATCAGGACACGGTACCCCGATATTCCGCAACCC
Source organism: Rhagoletis pomonella (assembly GCF_013731165.1). NCBI lineage: Eukaryota > Metazoa > Arthropoda > Insecta > Diptera > Tephritidae > Rhagoletis > Rhagoletis pomonella. Next base: position 10,392 of record NW_023462287.1, read on the forward strand.
GTTGGATTTTTTAAATCACTTTAAAGATTAGTTCATTCCAAGTTCGTTCAGCTCAATGAACTAGCTCTTCAGAGTCTTAGTTCGCTGACCTTATTGAACTATAGTTCACCGAATTGAACTAATTCGATAGTAAGGACTGAGTTATAGAACAATAAAGATGTATGTTTTATAACACATATGTACATACATATAAAAGATTGCAATAACGACACAATTAAATTGTTCCTCCCAAAATCACGGAAGGATGTTTGTAGTAACTCGGCAGCAGTGTTGCCGTTGTGCGACTAAAGGTGCAATTTGACCAATTTTAAGCGCCAGTAGCCTTTGACCCGACTTTTTGAAAATTTGGTTTTTTGATCCTCCTGATCCTTTTTATTGTGCGACTTTTGCCCCTTTTCAGAGATTTTTTTTAGGAAATGTTAACATAACCATGCTATTAAAAAATATTTCCTCCTGTCAGTACTAAAAAATGCACCACTTAAAACTTTTAAAGGAAATACAACTCTTTCCATTCAGCAACTAGAATTTTGCAACTTTCTGAAAATTCTCAACGTCAACACTGATCGGCAGTGCCCTTTATGCCCTTACAACGAAAAACTGGTCTCCATATGTCTTGTTAAGTTACATTTAAATTTTTATTAGAGTGTTGGTCACAGAAAAGTTCAGTTCACTTGAATGAACGAACTAATGAACTAGTTCAATTGAAAGAGCTGACTCTTTCGCTCTTTAGTTCAAAAGCTCCCAAAGCCTAGCATCAACCTACATAAATTACAATAATGATCCATAGCCACATTAAATGGCTTCATAGCATTATTTTGAACAAGGGTGTTACAGTTGAGTCGGCGTTTTCTTTTATAAAGCTGAAGTGAGCCTTGAAGGTAGGCCTTATTATAATCATGAACGCATAAGTATTTGCAGGCTTTGCGGAAATACTAAAGTCACCGGTTTCGATAGTTATCGCCTCAGTTTTCTTTTGCGTGGGCACCAGTGTTTAATTTGTAAACCAAGTTCGAACACCAGTCACAGAGTTATTAGCTTTCTCTCCAATAGATTTTTCGCGTATGAATTGGCATTTGGATCCTTAAAGAGAATTTCGTGTTGATCAAAGATGCAGTCTCCACGTTTTTGGTTCATTTTATTTTCCTCAGAGCAAGGCCTAGATCAAAGGGCCACCATTTTAAAAAGCCATTCTCAAAATGCATCGTTATATATAAAATACGATACTAACAGAACCCTTATACAAATAATTTTTCACCAACTTAAATACAATTTCTGCCAGCATACGCACTTCCATTGCAAATATTTATTTTTGTTCGATATTTTCGATTTATCAACCAGCCGTTTAATGATTTTCTCAGCTATTGTCTTTCTATTTTTTTGCCCTTTGCTGCATTTGCTTTTCCGTGTGTGCGCATAAACATTTGTACAACTTAAGGATTATAACGAATACAATGGATATTTCGGGTTTTTAACACAAATAGCAGCTCGTAAATGGTTTTTGCATTAACTTCTCACGCAAACAACGGGCGTGTTGTATTTAGCTAGCCGTCGCTTAAATGGCTAAAGCGGATGCACGCGCACGCATGAAAAGCCTCGCACGCAATTGGGTATGGCTGCGCATGCGCATGCGCACTGGCATTTATGTATTTTGTGCCGGTTTTGCGGCTGTGTGTATTTAGGACGCAAAATAAACAATTTGCAGGAAAAGCGCATTGATTTACAGCCTAGGCTGGGCTGGTGGTGTGATTTGATCCTGCGGTTAATGTGATTGTTTTTCCAAGGATTTGGTGTCGCCATATTTACACTCTCTGTGGTTATTGTGTAATTTCCATTTTTCACTTTGTTTTCCTATGGCTCATTTTTTCTTTGTGGAACGTTAATGAATGTCATTGCAAACTGTAAATAATATAAAGACAATAAATATTTACCCGCTTAGGCAGACAAGTAAGTAATGATTGAATAGAGAATAAAGGCCGAAAATGTTATGTACGTACGTACGTATTTTCCTTGCGCTAATGTGCGCTAATGTACAGATACACAAATTTCCCTTTTTTCACAGATTTTCCAGCCGAACAATGCGACGCACTTATAAGCGCATTTGCGCCAGACGCATGCGCAGTTTAGGTTGTCTATAAAATAGGAAGAGCTCTAAGCGGCTGATGATCACTTTGCTGGTAGCGATTCAATTGTGTGGGCCTATTTGCTGCAATTTATATATTTTTTTTTTGTGTTTTGCTTTCCTTGTATTGCATTCACTTTTCTGGCAGCAATTACGTCATTTTTTTAATCCACTTAAAACGCACGCGCAGTGCCCCCCAGTTGGATGCTGGCACCCGCTGTGTCCGACTTTGGCAACGGCGGCGACGACGGCACGCGTTGCCATTTAGGCACTAAACGTCGATGCCACAACTCAGTTAAAAATTTAATATTTTCCGCTTTTTATTGAGTTAATTACGAGCGTTTGTTTGATTGGAAGCGAGTGCGTCGGATAGGCGCAAAGATGTCGGCGGCACGCGGTTGGCGGCCATTTTCCTCGTCGCGTATCCAGCTCCAGCGAGCGTTAAAATCAATTTGTTCGATGCTCAATTAATTTATAAACAGTTTAAAATTTTAGGTATGTATGTATGTATGTTTACCTACAGTTATGCACTTATGTAAAAGCATTTTAGCGCATTGTTTGCCTGCATAGATAAGTCGCCTATGGGTGAATTTTATTTTATCTCCCAACTTGGTAGACTCATTAAATTTTTGATAGCATTCAATATATCTTTAATTAATCTATGTTTATGCGCATATCTACACACATACATATGTTACATAAATACATAGATCCTCTGTAAATATATTTCTTGTTTCTCACATGTGCGTGTGGATCTAAACTCACGTTATATACTATGTATTATATATATACATGGCTTGAGCGTACATAAAAAACGCTCGTTACTGTCCATATGGAACCGCCACAATTTTTCGTAAATTAATTGCCGATTATTGGCTGACGTTCGATTGCTTGATTATTTCGTGCGTTTAATTAAGATATATTGTATACTTCTGACAAATTAAAGTGTAATAAAAAAAAAAATGGGAACAGACTACGTATTGAGAAAGACTGAAACAAACATAATTGCAGAGCAAAACATAATATACATATGTACGTAAAATATCGATCGTTTGCTGGAAGAATGTATTAAATAATAGAATAGGGTTTAGTTAAGTTTGCATAACTGCCGTCCCTAAATTGGAGCGCTAAGCGTTGCGTTTTCCAATGCCAACGAGTGCCAGCGCGCGCTACACCCTAATAAACGCGGCGTTGACGTTTCTCGCTTTCCCTTTTTTCCCTCTATCTTTCTTTCTGTCTTCTGCATTCAACTTAAACCTGTCAAAAATGAAAATTCTCTTTTTTTGCCATCCTTGTCGCTTGACGCGCCAATTTTGGAGACGGCAGTAAGCGAAATTTCAAAGCGATGCCTGTCAATTGTGTCTCATAATAGGGAGGTTTGTATGTTTTTCTTACAAATTTGTCTTTCTTCCTTACTTCCACTGCGCTTAGCAAAAATAACTGTATCCTATTTCGTTTCACCCTTCTCGACTCGCTTGGGGTCGCTCAAAGTGGCAATTAACTGCCGGAGATAAAAAATATATATTCCTCTTTCGGCGCTGTATCCGATAGTCGTTCCTATTTCATGCTAACTGGCGTCGATTCAAAATGCCAAAAGAAATCCAGTCCTAGCATTTCCATTGCACAGGAACCCTTCTTGAGAAGGCATGAGTTGCGAGTGCAAATACTGTTGGTTTGCTGAATTAAGTATGTACTTCGTTTTGTCTTCATTCGCCTCCAAACCCTCTCGCCCATCTTCCACATCCACTTAGAAAAAGACTAATAAAATGGTGCTGTTGTTCAGGTCGTTGATGTCGATGTCTTCGGCATACGCCAGGAATACTATAGAGGTCCTCCTTCAATAAATTTAGCGCGCTCTGGACATCGGCCACTAAGTCGCTCCCAGATATCGGGTTTTGAAGTGTGATCGAGGAGCGAAAATGCTGGATGTTCGTTGCGATTACTTTTTTTGACGCCACACGTTAATTCCTTTGCCAATCGACCACTTTTATCTGAGTGAATATCTTCTTTACTGTACCCCGAAAAACGTCAACTAAATACATTTACCTATCTCAACACAAAAATTATTTAAAAAATAATGTAACTATAATCAAATCATGTGTTGAGATAGGTAAACATATTTAGCTTTAGCAAAAAAAAAAACTCGTTTCTCAGTGTCCAACATTATAGTGTTCAGAACCTCTAATAGGATTCTCGCATCATACGTTCGACTAGAACGTGCCGTGCCTTCCGTCTATCACAACATGAAATTTATTTTCCTAAAGCATAGATCACACGATTTGTACATTTGTATAGATTCTTCATTTTGGCAGGCACAGAAATTTGTCTAGAAATTTGGATCGAGAATGAGTTGAGCTAAAAAAAAATACCCCACTCTGTAACTTTCAAAATGTACAAATCTATACAAATGTACAAATCGTGTGATACCTGCTTTACCCTCATTTTAGAGGCCGCAACATACACCAAACGAAAGTTTATTATGATTCTCTCATTAACATATATCATCTCTCATTAACCTAGATCCTGATCAGGGTAAGTGATTGTGCAAATAAACCAGGGATCGTGTCGGTTATCTTTATAATAAAAATCATAATTTAGCTAATGAAAATTTAAAATTTAAATTTAATTTTGAAATCCTTTCGATCGAAAATGACATTTTGTATTTTTATTTTTTGTTTCTCATTGGTACTATAACCATTATTTTCAGATTTTATTTGTTAGATTTTAAAGACGAATCAGCCATGCAGCATAAAAGGCTCTATGGTAGAAATAAAGATAAAAATTAATAACAAGCCAACTGTAAAATAAAAAATTTAAAACTTCTCAGTATCTAGTAATTGTAATCTATAAAAAAAAAAATTATTAAAATAGCTTGAAGGTTTAGCTTATGCAATTGAAATGCGCCTCATACAAGCAGACTAGACCTTGCCAGACTAAATTAAACATTTTGCTAAATTGCGTCTTTTAAATTAGCTCTAGTTAGTAAGCGCCATTCAGCGCCAAGAAGAAGATAAGAAAATAACCAGTTCACCCACTCTCATTGATACTAATACTACCTATGTATATGCGTTCTGCTGAATTAAGAAACCCATTTTTCTGTCAAAATAAAATTTATTATTTACATACATATATCCCATTTAAATTTATTTCAAACCATTCTATTTTTATGAAACACTCTAATTTCCGAATATCTTAAATGCCCGCATTTAATGGCAACAAAACAAAACTAGTTGGCAAATTTTAAAAGCGCCGCTAAAATATTGTTCCAAATAAAAGCTAATAAATTGTTCAGGTTTTGTTTGTTTTTTTTTTTTTCTACTACCAGCTCAGGTGCAGAGCATTCTTGTTCGATCATTAACGGCATAAATCCGTATCGATTATGCGTCGCACGGCAATAATAAGAAACCCGTATCCCAGCAACAAACAATACATTAATTCTGTCACCAAAAAGCTTCACAGCCACAGCTATCGCCACAGCAGCTGTGTGTGACCGACCAGCAGCAACGACAACAATTTGTTGTCAGCAAATACATATCGATTACATAAATGCCGCGCATTCACGACTTTTTAACATAAACTACCTACTAGTAGATATTTAAATGCCTCTGATGCGGCTGATAAAAGAAGGCGCATATTTTCCTTTCATTAAATCAACGCAATCGCGGCGGCAGTCAACGACGACGACAAAATTTGTTGCTGCACAGTGGGCCGGCCCCAAGCGAATGAGCGGACAGCGGACAGCTAAACATTCTCCGCTTGGTAGCTGTGTAGTTGATTGTGTTTGGTGGCGGCCTCCTCCTTATCAGCGCGCCACATATATTTATGAGCGTCCATTCCGTTGGCGTGTTAATGTTTTATACAAATTTAAGTCACTGCTGGCTGCTACAGCCGGCCAAAGCGCTTTTCGCCTGAAAAATTATCAAATGATGGGAATGAATGAACTCGTATGGGGATTTAATGGCACACACACGGGCAAAACATGACGTTAATTAATTTTATTTCATTTATTTAGCCCACTCTATTTTGTGGTGTTGGGGCAAATTTAATGCTTAATTAGTTGACAAAAATTCGTGTTTTTTACCCTGTTTCTACGACTGAAGTAGTCTCGCATTGCTTTCGGTGATGTAGCAAGAATTGTTTGTCCATGTTTTGGTGATATGGTTAGTGCGGGGCAATAAAATTCGATGAATATCTAATTAACGACGGATTCGAAGAAATGAGGAATAAGAACATAAAAAATAAGTGAAATGGAATTGGATGCTAACGTGGTAATGCAAGCCAAGTTAAATAAAAAAACCAACTTACTAGTATTGGAGTATTCAGAAAAATAACTAGCGATTTGCTAGCTGCTTCGCAGCGCCTAATAAGAGTTTTAGCGTTGACCAATGTAAAACTAATTAGATTTGAAAATCAAAAACAGTTTTTAAGTTTAAAAACAGTTTGTATGCATACCTAAGGCATACTTCAGGCCTTAAATAAGCATTTTCTAAATATCTCGACTTCAGCACCATCTATCGGCACAATTTTTTGTGAAATTAGCTTTTATCATAAAAGTAGCTAGACGTCAAAAATGGTGTTTTTGCAAAAATGTAAATTTTATTGCGGATTTCGGCAGAACATTTTTTGTTCCGCTACTTTTTTTAAAACCGAATAATCATCTAAAATGGGGCGTAGCAATTTTAGGACTACAGTTAAAAGATTTAGATTTTATTGTAGATTTCGGCGGAATATCCATTCGCTAAAAACATTTGTTTCGCGTCTTTTAAAAACTGGTTTAAATCGGTTTTCAAAACGAAAACCTAAACCAAAATCGGATGCGATTCGGAGTTCGGCAAACGGTTTGGTTTTCGGTTTTTACGATTTTTGAGCTTCAGATCTCCTAAATCTGAACGATATGTCTAAATTGTATATATATATCTTAAATATGCTTACATATATATGATTTAAGTGGCTTGTGTTCCATAAATATATGTCTCTATTTGATATCTGAACTCGAGAAATTTTTTCGAGGTCCTTTCATATAAATTGTTATATCTTGTAACAGATAATAAAAATGCCCTTATTATAGCGGAGTGAGTACGAAAATTTTAAAGAACCAAAAAAAAATTATAACTTGCTAAGTATATGCTATGAATTCCAACCTGATCTGACTATAAATTCTAATTCCATCCCGATTGGCTAGAAATTCAAGGTCAAATGATGTCCTTTATAAACATTTCAATTCTTTGCGCCATTTTCTCTTCTAGCCATAGTTCGCTACACATTTTCTCTAACAAAAAGTGGAAATGTCCTTAAAATACATACATATGTACATATGCATGCATTTTCAACAACTGTCGCCACACAATAAATATTTGCGCTGCATTCATACAATTGCTTTTAACACAATGGATAATAGATGCACAT
>NW_023462287.1:18316-19942 GCF_013731165.1 Rhagoletis pomonella
CTGCATTCATACAATTGCTTTTAACACAATGGATAATAGATGCACATCTATGCCACATAAGTATGCAATGAAAATAATCGAATTGAAAAAGAGAAAATAGTCGTTAAATTGCTGCATATATGTATGTATATAGACAACCATGGCACATCTTCACATATGTGTGTATATACATATATCACCTCAGCAAGGACACTAGGTATGCATCCCTGCATCTGTGTGAATAAATATAGATTTGTTGCATCATTGTTGCAATCCTGACAAAGTGCTGATGCTGTCACAGCATTTCATCATTATTGCCAATGGATTTATTTTTGTTCTAACTATAATTGTCCTTTTTAACGTCTGCTATTGGCATGACGTATGCTTTTATTTTAGCTGAATATTTTTTACCTACACGAATGATGCATCAGGCGGAAGGATATACGAATGGTGTTGTCAAAATAAAATGTGATTATCGTTAATTTATGATGTCACTTATGGGTCTTTTCCGTTGCCTTACTGCATGCATACCTACATTTATGCATATGCGGATTTTTTTTTTATACATACAGAGGCTCTAGTTGTATCCTACTTAAGCCTGAATTTCTAGTTTAAAATTGTTTCTTGAAACTATGGAGTTGTTCTTTCCAGTAAATGAAATACCCCTGTTGTGAACATATTTTGCCAACCTAATTGCTTTAGACCAGTGTTTTATAAAATTGTAGGACAATTATTAATCGTTGATAAGGCAGGAAGAATCGGGTTCCATAAAATTAGCCACTGCTATACACACTGAAATTTCCACAAAAATTTATCTCATGATTTCCAGTCGCCACTGAAGAGTTAATGAGCAAATTGTCCGTATCACCCATTGTGTCAGAATATTTGGCTGTTGTAGATGTTATCAAGATAAGTGATTGCTTTATTTTTCAAGGTAACGCTTTTGAACCATACAAGCCGAACATATACCTAGAACTTTAGCTGGAAATATGCTAACGTGGTTTCCTGGTCGCAGGAGCTAATTAACAACAAACTCTGTGGAATAGGCTGCCGCCCATATTTGGCCCGGCAGTGTAAATACATATGGCTTCCTTATCAGCAACTTGGCCTATTTTCTATTGCCTTCTGGAAACAGAAACTGTATATCTAAGTCAAAATCGTCAATGCATAATTAAACATAATAATTCCGAAAATATCAATCATCAAGATACAAAAGACAGCACCATATCTCTAGGCTACCCTTTCTTCAGTCCCATTTTAAGTCTAAAGTACTTAGTCAGATTCGAAGAGAATTTTGAAATTTATAATCGATTACAACTTAGGTGTTAAGCTGACTTATTGTACCTTAATTTCTTCCACTTCCGAGAAAAAAATTACTTTGAAATCCTCGAAGGAAGTTTGGATTCGTTGGAGACATTTTCTATTGGTTTGGCACATGAATTTGGCAGACATTTCTAATTTATGTTAAAATCATCAATTTGAGTATTTGGTATTTTTTAAATATCTCTATGGTTGACTTACTCCAGGCCTAAAATGGCCAAAATAACATACGTTTGTATGTATATCGTTACCCTAATTAACAAAGGCCCCTAACCAAGACTTTTTTTCGAAACTGCGTTTTCTACAGATTCTGGTAGGATGTACTAA
>NW_023462288.1:0-19941 GCF_013731165.1 Rhagoletis pomonella
TTTTTGAATGAATTATTATTCAAATAAAAAATAAAAATATATTCATAATTTTTCTAATTTTGAATGAGGAAAAAAAAAATAAATTTTTATTCTTCATTCCGGCACTTTCGAATGATGAATAAATATTTATCATCTATCAAAAGGAAGACGTTTAAGAAGGCTTACAGCCTGTGATATTTTTGTGGATGTTGCCACTTTTTTGAACATTTTAATTTAATGTAATCGATAAGTTGATTTACTTTATTGCAACATGGGTATCAAACTGAAGAGGTTTAGGAAATTTTACTGACGAAAATATGTTTTAGGAGAGTTGCCACCTGTTTGAAAATTTGTATTTAATTAAATTGAAAAAAATAAATGGAATATTACAGTACGGGTATCAAACAAAACAAAAATACTTTTAAGCCGCAGTGAAGCATGCCGGGTATTTACTAGTATAAACTAAAATTCTCATGATGCATAACTCTGTGCATGTAATTACCAAAAAATTTATTCATTTCCTCCTCTTGCGCTTTATTGGATGGTTACTTCTAACTGAATGCATTCGTAAATGGTTCTGCCATAATAAACTAATAACAAAACTTTTACCTTTGCCTGCTGAAATAGGCAAATAATCAATAAAGCCAAGCGGCAAGAAATGACTTATGCCACTTTCAAAATAAATGTCTCATTTAGTCTTACCATTCATGAAAACTGTAGGGTGTTAGAAAAATGCTAAACACAATTTCGGGAATCATACAGCCTGGCGTATTTCTTCTATGAGGTCACTTACAATGATCGTGCAAGTTCTTTTGCATATCTATGTTTGTATTTGAGGCTGATTTAAATTTCGTAAATATACACGCACACGCACATTACCACAACCAAAAGTAAATAATCTTAAAATTTCATTCACTAAATTTCCATTTAGTTTTATATGTATAAATATTTAAATTTCAAATATTTTTAGACCACCGGAAGGCATGATGGATCTCTCTTTATATACAATGTATGTCTTAGCTGAGAAGCGCCAACAACATTTGCCAAAATTTTGCAATAACCACATTTCTGCGAAAGCTTGATATTCTCTAACAATTCGAAGCAATTTAACCTACTTTGCATTTTTTATGACTTAAAACAAATTATCTACTACAAAATTTTAAGTTAAAAAATAAAGAAAACTGTTCTAAGTATATTTCCGATATGTTGTTAAGCATAATTTTACTTAAAAGTAAGCGAAAAATGATGTAGGATACCAACTAATTGCTTTTTCTCAAATCATGAAGTACCAAATAAAGTATATAACTTTGATTCAAGTGCGAAGCGCTATTTGTTGCAATTAATTGAGAATATACGCTTTTGTACTAAATAAGCAATATTGACGGTATAAAAAATTCACTTGTAAAATGCTACTTTAAAGAAAAATAAGTTAATAATAAAAACAGTATTTTTAAAGCAAGCTTTCTAAATATGAACGAAATCGGACCAGAAATACTGGTATATCGACTAGTGCACCACCTATCGAAAAAAACTTTCGTGGAGTTATTCCCTTTCATGTAGTTAATATACGTTCTAAATATGAACCGAATCGGACTATAAATAAGGGTTTTGCAAATATCTCGACTTTTACGCCACCTATCGGATTAGCTGTCGCATTATATTGTCATCAGGTTCTGAGTCAACTGTAAAGTTTCAAGTCTCTAGGTCATCGGAAAGTGGCAACAGGTGCATAAGCTTCTCAACTATTTGCTTTATTTCAATTAAAACAACATTGCCTATATATTGCAGGTAGCCCTAAAACTGACGCAGGAATGGTGCTCCGAAAGGGTCTGTCAGTAAATCCCACCATCATCCCCTTCAACAAAAGAATAAAAATCAATTTGACTTAACTTCAACCGGGAACTGCGCAGATTATGTTATCGCGAGTGGCAAAGTATCTAGGGATGTCATGGAGTTCATGGTAGAAAATAGAGAACATCTCTCAAATGGATGTTTTGGTCATTAAATGCAGTGAAAACCCCGATTGTTACGTATGCAGTTCTGTATTGAAATTCAAAAGTCTGGCACCAACTGGTCTGCGAAGTCATTACAGGGTCCCCTTGGTCCGTATAGCCATCACAGATACTAAATATAATATCTCTGGCCACACTTATTGACAATTAGGCTTACTGGAGCACTTGGCGACTCAGAAACTTTGAGGGCAGAAGGACTGGAAATCTTCAAGGGCACTTTATGGGCTTGAAACCATTTTTAGAGGATACCGTAATCTAGTTCACAGACAAATTATCCTTCAACTAGCCCTTCATGTCGTAAGTCATGTGTACTGATGTATCTCTATGTTGGCAATGCACGAACTGGTGTCAGGCAGCAATTATTGAAGTCTCTCAAAATTACATATTTTGAAGCAATTAATTAACAGGGTCCCCCTTTGATGGGTACCGGGAGAGAGGGTCTAAGGACTTTTGAAGGCTACCTGATAGGACTTTAAATTGTTTGCCTATAAAATATGATGCGATTTTGCATATAGCATAGGTCAAAGAATCTTACAGTTCAGACAGCGGTTATTATCTCCGTCCACAATCTAGCGCATTACACTAACTAAGTTTCGTGAAGATACATATGAACATACATTTTTACTCGAGCCGCTGTTGCCCAATCGACTTCTTTCCTATTTTTCCAGAACTATTTCTATTTCTATAAAAAACAACCGTAAAGTGAACAAAGCTAATGTACCCTCGTTTACAAGGGCTATTTAATAAATTTCAATTTATATTAGAGGTAAATTTTTGTAAAACGTTTTTGCATCCGATAAGTTTCGGTTACGCTTCGATAAAAAAACTGTGTTTTCATAAAACAAGAATCAAAAAATTTACGTCGAGCCGGCAAGATACTAAATTGCGAGTAGGAAGGTAAAAAGAATCCATCAATTTAAATTCAGATTTGTTTAAAATGATTTTGTTATAAACCAAAAACTTATCACTATATCATTGTCGAAACTCGCATACCTAAAAACAGTCTTTCAATATCTTATGTATAAATACTATCTTTCCAAGATAAAGCGAAAAAAAGAAACATTTATCGCTAGTTTAAAATTTAGCCACATACAAATATACATTAATACTCGTAACTAACAACTAGGTATGTTTGAGCGAAATAATGCGAATAGTTAAGTGCGTTACGAATTCATATCTACATACCTACATACATGCGTAGGAACTCACAGCTGTGTATGCGACATTACTGTGTGATATGCTAACCAATTTCTGAATGTTCTTTATTGTTTATCGTCTCCTTTTAATATGACATCAGCCTCTTGCATGACAAAAAACATTAGGGCTATTCACGATTCGGTGCATAAGAGCTGACAAATTTATGCAATTGCAGAAATATGCCATGGATTGTGAGCGACCTTTATTAAACTGTCATGGTAAAGCTTTTGCAAAACAATTTTTGTGCATCAGCTTTGGTTTTGTTTATGAATGCAATGCATAGCATTTTTATGCTATGGATTTTCGGTATTGCAAATTTGCCAAGCAATGACAAATGCAAATGCGTGTATTTTGTTTGTGTATTGCAAATAATTTGCAATACAAATTTGCAATGCAATGATGCTAGGCCATTTGCACCGGATCGCGAATAGCCCTATTATAAATTAAAATCATGCGCTAAGAAGGTTAGAAGATCGCTTGTAGCCGGTTGTCAAATGGTATTTCGTTTAGTCGATCGTAATTTTTATGATTTCCATCACAATTTCGTTCCAATACAGCAAGACACTCGAGATACAAAAAGCAAATGGTAGTATCAATAAACCACTTTTTGGTTGAATAGCTGACATTTAACAGTTGCTGAATTGTGAAAACTTCGAAGCGGCGTTACCCAATTTAATTTTTTTGGTAGAGGGCATTTTATACAATAAATCTGGAATTGTATTTAAGACAATTATATGCACATTTACCTTTTAAAAATAATTAATACATTGTCCCAAAAATTTTAAAATTTTACATTAAACGTATTTTATATTTTTTAATGTCTTAGAAACTTAAATGTCCTTAATGCAGAAATGGGCAAACTCACACTATCCCACATATTACGTGCGTCTTGTGTGCGAAGCAGCTAAGTCTTGCTCAACAGCCAGTTCTCGGCCTATACCACCAATTATGAAAGTGATTTTTTGCTAAATTACATTTCTACTACTTAGTTACATCTACCACCGTAATCTAAAAGCTACAGTATCATACAACTTCTTTTTTTTTAATTTTCCCACTTTTGCATCCCTAACATTCTGTTTATTTTATGCAAACTAATTAAAGTATTGTTCGCAGCCAACGTTTTATATTCGTACCGACTTTGGTGTGGATTTGTGAAGGGACTACAGAGATACAGCATTTTATCCTAAGTTGGCGGTCAAACGCCCGTTTTCATAAATATCTTATTTTATGCCAAAATTCTATTTCTCGTACCATTTCAAACAATTTGGATCCAGTATTTACGAAAATATCGTAGTAGTGCTTATTTCGAAAATACCTTTATATGGGAGGTGGGCGTGGTTATATTTAGTCCGGTGTCGCCTCTTTTAAATCACAACCTATCTTGGATAAAGAGAAACTTACCTACCAAATTTCGTGGACATATCTCAAATTCTTCTCGAGTTATCGTGTACATGGGCAGACAGACGGGCGGACGGACGGACAGACAGTCACCGCTTAATCGATTTCTCTTTTCATTCTGAGCATTTATGTAAACATTTGTTTATATCTATCTCAATTCGTTTTGGCTGTTACAAACAACCGTTATGCGAACAAAGTTGTGCACAAGTGTTCTCGGATATAAAAATGCGAAACAGCGTCAACAAAAAAATTGCCAAAAAAAAATTGGCTAAAATGGCAACACTGGTAAGACGCACGAAGCCGATGAAAGTATACCTGCGTCGTCGTCACAGCAAGCAGCGTTTTGAAGCCCAATTGAATACATGTGTTTGGAAAATCAAAGAATGTCCATTTCTGCTTTAATGTTATCTGATTATATCACAATGCGCTAGCGAGCACTAATGGAGTTTTCTATTGTAAATAATTGTAAACAATGTAAATATCGGTAAGTATTGTCTCGGTGCGAACGCCAATATGTTTCAGACAGGGTGGTGCCTGTAAAATATTTACATTATTTACGACAGTTCTTTACATTTAAATTAATGTAAATAATTATAAACAATGTAAATAATTTACAGTACAGGACTTCTTAACACTTTGTTTGACATACATATTTTGAAATTTCATATATCTAGCGAATAAGTAAACTAAATTCAAAATGTCAAGCAGGTGGCAACCCTCTTTAAAATATTTTCAATCTACGACCTTCTGAACCTGCTCTAGTTTGGCACCCATATGTTGAAACATATTTTTCCAAACTAATTCCCTTGATTCAAATTGAATTTGGTTTTTTAAACAGGTGGCAACTCTCCTATAGTTAAGTTCAAAAGCCAAGCTTTTTAAAACCATTTCGATTGATACCCATTTTATAATAATTGATTTATTTTTTTAATAATTTGAATATCACTTTTTAAAAGATGGCAACTCCTTTTAAAAAGGTGAAGCCCTAGTGCACATCTGCAGTCGAAGCCTTTTAATTTGACACCTCATTTAGGAAAATTGAACGAACGCTGCGGATATGATGGCATTGAATATTAAATACCTTAAATTTAATCGGTGGCAACTCTTTTCGAAAAAAAAACAAGTTTGCACATTTACGGTGCAAATCTTTTATACTGAATTAAAAATACCTTCACGGATTATGTAGTATATGGATATCCAACAAAAACTTTGTCTTCTTTGGTAAGAGCTTCCTTTTTGTATCAATGAAGAAGCGCATTACAAGACAATAAAAGACGGCTATTCACTTACATATTTTTAAAAGTAATGCAATGGGTAAGGAGCTGTACATTTATTAGGTTACCTCCAATGATATGCTCATTTTCAAATAATGCGTTTAGTATTGTAAAAGGTAAGCGATGAATCTCGAAAAAATGCTTACCCATCGAGATTCAGCGCTTCCATTACCGTCTTTGCTGGGTACATATGTATGTATGTAAACTGCTGTTTGTGCGAGTTACATACCGTATTTTCAATTATTTAAGTGAGACCACATGAATGCGGCGCTAACAAAATGAAATTCTTTATCAGCCAAAATGCAACAAATGTGCTTTAATTAATTAATTAGCTACACTACGATTGCTACACTGCCTTATATAAAATATAAATTCTCGCGCATTCAAATAAATAAAAGTCGGCGAAGCGCCCACACGACCTTCAAGAATCAAGAGGTAAGCGAGCGGGTTAAGTGGCGCTCGAATAGAGAACATTTATGGGATAGAGAGGGAGTGTATTGTGGGAAGGTACCCGCTATAATTTCATTTCATTTCAGTTATGGAGGCATATCGGTGCCTAGCTAGCCGTAGTGATGACGATAAGATGGGCCAGTCGGCCGTCATATGTATGTGTGAAAATATATTTAAATGTGTGTATGTACAAAGATATGAATATTTATATTTACGTAGGTATGTTCGTTGTATATTGGTATTTTTTATACACCTACATATGTATGTATGTATGTATGTACGTCTCTATATACAAAAGTATTTTTATCTTTTTATAATTCTTTGTTTTGATATTTGACTTGCGTTACTTGCAAAAAAAAAAAACATGCCAACAAAAAACTGAACCTACACTACTGGGCGCATAATAATGAATTAACCGTTTAGATTGATTACATCGCAACATAATAACAAAATAATGAAATATATTGAAAAAAATATAACAAAAGCAAATAATAAACGGCAACTACAAAAGCACCAATTTGAGACACTTATTTCCATGACATCGTTTATAGAATTTCTTTTAGTGGTTTCACAAAATTTTGTGCGTTGTTATTGAATTTAAAAATGTCACAAAATTTTTTGTGTGAATTATCACGAATTCCCACATATTTCATCAAGTCAAACAATAGATTATTTGTAGCTGAGGGCAAAAATCGATCGAATACGGTGGTTTAAATTAAATATTGCAAAAGTTCTGCAAAAATGTGCTAACTTAAAAATATGTTTACTGTATTTAGCTTTAAGCAAGAGGTAAAGTAGTATTTTGTGCTACAAGTTAAATACTGTAAAGGCTTGATTCGCCAAAATAATAATAATATATTGTGCTAAGTGTTTGGCCGAAATTCTCCCCCAATTTGTGGAGTGTTCCTTGAGACACCTAAGTTTTACGCCGTCTTCGAATTGCAAATAGATTACGTAAGTAGCTTTTTCAGTGCAGAAATTGAATCGAAGGGGCACGCCGAGGGGCAACTACTGTTATAAAAAAAAAAAATCTTTTTCTAATTTAGATGTTGCCCGAATTAGGGATTTATCCTAGGTCCTAAGGAGTGATAGTTCGCACCACTACCACCAACCACTAAGCGGCAGCGACCATACCTTTCCCATAGAATTAACACAAGCCCAGAACTTATAATGACAGTTGGGAAATTTTGAGTTAATATACTTTTGAAAAACATGTGCAATATGACGAGAAAAGGTAACAGGGGCCAGCGGCAGTCAACGTGAAGCGATAACAGAGTCACAGCAATTATTCAAATATACTAATTTAAGCTGATTGTAAATTTGCTTTTGTATAAATACGAAAATATATGTATATGTATGTATGTATGTGTATTGGCTAAAGGAAATTTTCGAGAATTTTATTTTCACAATTATTCGATTACTAAATGCATGGCAAATAAAAATATTTAATAATTTTATATTTAGCTGGGTTTTGTGCTCATTAATCGCTTTGAAAGGCATATTATCAACATTTTTGTGTCATATGTTGCTATTTTTCTTTGTTTTTTTTTTTTTAGCTGTCAACCACAAAGCTCCTTTGTCAATAGTCTTAAGCAGTGGAAATTTATTAGCACAAGCTTATTCTCAAATGTTTTTATAATACCTGCATTATTAAATATACTTGTGCATACATATTTGTATTTGTTTTTTTTTTTTTTGTGCTCGCTGGTTTGCGTGGTCAGTTTGCTGTTAGAATTTTGTTTTAAAATTAATGAAATTCTTATCAGCGCCTAGTGCTAAGACGCATACAAATGTATTGAAATAACTCTTTAAAAACATAGTATTTGTAGAGTACCATTATACCTTGATATATATATTTTTTTGAATATTTTAACCGACTGAATTCAAGGTAAACAAGAAATCCGATTGTCAGTAGCTAAACGAAAAATTTACAATCAAATAAATAGTTATTTTACCGAAAATTCTTTGCTAATCGGTTTGTCAACAATACTGTTTGCGCCATTCGCGCCAGTATTTCTTTTCTGTCGGATAACTATGTAGAAAAATGGTTTTCTTCAAACTTGAAAAACACAGACTTTAGTCAAAACTCCAGATTTTGAAGGTCATTTGAAAATTCTAGGTATGCAACTTTTCTACTATTTATTCTTCTTCTTCTTGAGCGGCGTTGTACTCGCCTAAACGAGTCCGGTTAAGTCCCACAAAGCACGACAGTCGATTTTCTTCTGTGCCAACTGACGCCAATTGGTATTACCAAGTGAAAGTAAGAGGCCTTCTCTACCAGACCTTTTCATGACCTTCTGGAGGAAGCTCTGCTACCGGCATGGTCACCCGCAGTTAATGTTTTCAGAGCTGGATCATTTCTGTTGATTCGTACGACATAGTCAAGCCAGCGGAGCCGCTGTATTTTAATGCGCCGCACAGTTCTTTATATCCGGTTTGATACCAGTTGCTTTGGGTGTAGAAAAAAATCACTGCAAATGACAAAATATTTTAATAAATAGAAGCAAACAACAGTTTTATTTGACAAATACCGGCTTTGACACTTTTTTGGACAAAAACTTTGTTCCCTAGGTCTTCCTTTGTCGTCTGGTGACTGGTTGACACTGGTGACTGGTGTCAACTTGTCAAATACGCAAAGAAAAATGTAACATGGTTTTTTTTAAACAACGTAATTTTCGGGGTTTCATATTAACGATTTTAAAGTTTTTTATTAAGCATGTTCACATTATCGTAATTTACGGCCCATTCGTAATTCATAAACAAATCTCGCTGGAATCAAGTAATTTTGCCGTGTAAAATTTATCAATAAATGGGAAATTCGCGAAAATTCAACCAATTTCAAAAATTTGCTATCAAAATTTTAAATTTTTGAATCAGATTTTATAAAAAAGTTTTGGGCATGCATTTTTATAGTCAATTTAATTTTAGTGTAATAAGGCGCTAGTTCGAAGTTGTGCATTTTCTTAGATATAAAAAAACGAGTATTTTAGAACATACATATGTATTTTGTGTGGATTAAAATGCGAAACACCTCCAGCCAAAAAAAAATTCTCAAAAATCAGCGCGAATTTTGATACGATTTTATAACTTCAGAAATTGTACATTGCCTTTTATAAAAGGTACCTAGTTTTACTCAGAATTAAATTTTTTTTCTTAAGTAATGACTGAAAGAGACTATTTCCATTTGAAAATTTTGAAAAAAATTATATCAAAGTGGGAAAAATAATAAAAATTTGTGTTAGCTTCAGATTTATTCCAAAAATTTCCCACACATTTACAATATTCTCACAAAACTTATTATTTCTTTAAATAGCACAAATAGTCTTCTTTCCAAAGCAATATAAAAACTTAAAATTGGCTAAAAAACTAACAGAGCTAAAAATGATTCAGTGCGGGAAGTCATGGCAAAATGGGTCTTTAAGAATAAGTCGAGAATTTGAGGGTTTTACAAAAATTTTAAACGCAGTTTCGCGAATTGCGGGACCAAATCTACGACACTACGACTAGGTTAAAAAGTTTACGATCAGTGTAGCACGGTGCAATATAAATCTTTGTTTTTTTTTCATATAGCGTATTATACTCGCCATTGGATGTAGTAAGTTCACATCAAAAATGTTTAGTGTCTCTTTCGGCAATCTCTTTCTCGGAGATCGAGGAAAATATTATCCAATAGCGTTATAAATATTGCCTTTCGATGAAAAATCTCCAGTGTTAGGTGCACAATAGGAAGCCAGAAAATTTAGTCTATTCGCTCTACGTGAAAAAAACAATGTCAAAATCCAATTCCTCAGCGATAGCGGTAACTAACGTGGCGATACAAACGTTTTTTTTCTACTAATTTTGCTGTTATCCCCCTGTTATGAAATGTATATATTGCGAGATTATTAATGCATTGGACAATTTATGGCTAATTTGTGCGCATTTTAGCAGAAGTGGGCATTCTGCTATATTTCATCCCTTTAATCATCGGGGTAACACTGATTAAGCCGGGACTTATTAATTCATTTTAACCGTTGAATACAGATGTTTTCGTCAAATACGCTCTTATATTATAAATAAATAAGCTTGGTAATGAACGGTTATAGATTTATTTTTAATTTTTAGAACATTTTTCTAGTCATTGACATTTTTTGCGCATAAAAATGACTGGTTTAAAATGAAGTTTTCTACGTTCACCGCGGAAATAGACAAAAGTAGTAACAGATAGTCGGATTCGACATACATATAGTGATTATCATACGATTTACGATACTCAATAATTACCAGATTTCCCCATTTATCTAAATATTTTTTAGTTTTAATTATTTGTTTATAACAATATGGTATGTGTTTTAAAAAAAAAAATTAAAAATAAATCAACAAATTCTCGTAAAAATTTCGAGCTTTTGATTCGATATTTTAGAAATATTTTAAGTATGCATTTAATTTTAGCGCAAGTTTAAAGTAGCTTGTAATTAGCATTGATTTTTGGTAAGTTTTTTCATTGAAGGTGTTCCTCCATTTCTCTATTTAAAAAAAAAACGTCGAAAATCCTTCGGATGTAAGAAAATGACTGCCACCGTCCAAAAAAAAAAAATCCAAAAATCAACCGTTAGTCCCAGTTACTTTACTATAGGAAATTTTAACCGCATTCTCAAGATCGCCCCCATCGCCCAGCCCCGGTATCCCCCACTTTCTCCACAACTTTCGGTGCTGCTATTATTCAATAAGGTGGAGAGTGCTCGCTCATATATACCGCATACCACCTTTTACGTGGTATTGCGTTTGGTGGATGCGATGTATTTTGCACCAAACGAAGATATCCACTTACTATTCACTATAGTAAATATTACCTTGCATTATTGCAATAATATATAATAAATAAATCAATCCAATTAGACTTTCATTGGAGTTTTGTCTCCCTAAAAGTATTGGAAAATTTCCCCAAACTCTGTTGTGTTCTACAGAACAACTTACAGTGTATTGAATTATATCATTGTATACAATTAATCTCTCTGAAAATGCATTTTTAGATAATTGTTGAACAAATTAATTGCAATCATGTCCTAGAGTACTCTTGACTAAGCACTTGAAGCACTTCAGTTACTTAAGCACCTACAAATATGTAATTAGTTTGCTAATAAATGTGCATTTAGCGATACATATTGTTAACTTAATAACTGATCATAAATTCGCTATAACCCATCATTTATTTATTACCACACAATTGCTTTGGAGCTCATCAATGTTAGGCAAATGGTTCTGTCAATTAAATACGAGCGTATGCATACGGTGACCACATGTACCGATTTTGGCGGGCGAGTACCGATTTTGAGAAAATTGTCCCGTTGAATATTTTTTAAAAGTTGGGACGTATGTATAAGTGTCCCTATTTTTCATATTTGTACCGATTTAGTCCCGGTTTACAGTGGTTTTTTATTCAATTAATTTTAAGACTCTCCCTGTACAATCGCCCAAAAATAATTTTTCTTACATACGATAATAATAAATAGCCGGCTACCTTATTAATAATATAAAAATGCAGTTAATGAAATTATAAAAAATAATACTAATACCCTAAGAAAATTCATGGTTATGAAAAACATAAGCTGTAGATAGAGTGGCGAAAATATAAATAGGGGAGAGACATTTAAGCAGTATTTGGCTATTCTCCTTTCGATTATTTAATATTTCTTCCATTTTATGAAAGTGTGTAAGTAGGTCTGACATTTTTTTGAGATAATTAGAGTTAAAGTTGATTACCTATTGTAAATTCTGGGTAAATGCATTTGAAATGATTCTTGCCTAAATGAATGCAGGCTAATTAACTAATTCAAAGACTTGGATCTCTTTATCACCAAATAAACACTATATTTAACAATACAAATATGGGTATACATAACTTATATTTTCAAAAAATGTCACTTAGAACCTTATGATTCTAACCCCTTCGATTAATAAAATTCGATAAAGTTTCATAAAAATTTTGAGCTTTTCAGTTAGATTTCCTGGGAACATTCAGTTCGTTCAATCCAAAGTGCATATTTTAAGTAGCTAGAACTTAACATTGATATTTGGTTAATTTTGTGGAAGGTGTTGCTCATTTTCCTCATACAAAAAAAAATCGTTCTTCCAACTTGCACCTTTTTATAAAAAAATCTAATGGGCTTCCACACATAGCATACTCAAAACGATTCTAGAAAATCTGATTTAAATGTTTCAAACTGTTATGAAAATTTATTAAAATTCGTCGAATTTTTATAAATGTTCTATTTACAAATTTTGAAATTTTGATTTACACTTTTTTTATGGATTTTACTATTTTCAGGAGGAAATAATAAACATTTTGCAATTTTTTCTCTCTTTGTTTTGTTTGAAATAAAACTGTATTAAGCCTTTTTATACTACAAACCATTTTTGGTCACAGAAATCTGGTCACCATATATATACACTCACACATATGTATGTACATAAATGTGTTGACAGGTGTGCATACCAAAAATATACACAACATCTACAACTACTCATTTGAACTGACAACTGCAGTCACACCGTAACCGATTGTACTTGCAATTGGCATAACGACGACTAACAAATACAATTATGGAATTTGCCTAGAAACCAAGTGCAGTATCAACAAAGCAGATTGTTTAGTGTGTGCCTATTTAACGGTATTATAAAACATTGCACTACAGGCAAATCGAAACACATAATAGATACATACATATAGAGGCAGAAGTTGGGCCAAAATACTTATTTATGCTACATCCCTGCCACTCTGAGCAATAAAAAGTATTAAATACTATTATTGACAACAATATATTCAAATGAAAAGCAATTTAATTGCATGCAAGCGTGAGTACGAATATTTACATCTCATTAAAATTGCTGAATGCGTATAAGCAACTAAGTTGATAATTAACCACTGTGTGGTGCGAAAATAAGCATTTAATTTCCTATTCCAGTTTGTTATTATTTCATTTTTATGCAGTTTATATATGTACGTATGCATATGCATGTAGATTTATTGGCGTAATTATGAGGTGTGGGTAGTGCCGTAAATAAAAAAAAAATTCAAATGAAAATGATTATTTGATACTTTTGAGTACTTGAGATGAGAAGGTGGAAGTGTTTATTGATAAACAAAAGTGTAAAGAAAATAAATTTCTAGCTTGTAAATTACAATGCTGTGAGTTATTTGCAAACATATGTACGTGCATACATACATATATACAAATATGTGTACATTGGCGTGAAGTATATTGTACCTTGAAACGTTGTCTACTTGAAATATTTTTAAGCCAGATTATTTACTGATATTAGAGTTCAAATCTATCTAACTAACTGCACTCACTACTCCTGCGTTATTTTGATTGCAACAGAAAACGAAGAAAGTACATAATTTCACTGAAAAGAAACAGCATTATTTTAAGTTCGGACAGAAATTTGGTTGGGTCAATTAATCTCTTAATTGAGCTGCCGCATTTTGGCTTTCAATAGGGTGTTTTATTATTAGGCTTTTTTTAAAGCCGGTTTTCGAGTTATTCGAAAAATTGCAATTTGAAAAAATTCGGTTCTCGATTTTGAAACTAAGAAATAATCCGGTTTAATTTTACATTTTTTTCATTAGCGTTGGGCAGTAGTAGTAGCAATAGTACTCAGTACTCGATTCTCAAAACGATCGAACAGTACGCGATTTTTAAAAGTACTAGTGCTCCTGCCGCCGTAGCCGAGTGCTTAGGTGTGCCTACTAGAGTTGTAAAACTATCGATAGTGCCATCATCGATAGTTTTCATGTTTCAGAAAAAACTATAATTTCTCGCTGATATTGACAATATAAACACTCTTATGCCGAATTTCCACTAGGCATTGAAATGACAAAAAATATATGCCACTAAAAAAATGCCATGTGGAAATGAAATTAATGGCAATATTTTTAATGTAATGACACGATTATTTTTTAATGCCTGACTTTGTCATTTTTGCCATTTAATGCCTAGTGGAAATCCAGCATTAGGGTAGTTTTCTCAAGCAACTTTGAACTTTAAAATTCACTTTATATTTAAACATTGCTTTAAAATATATAGTTTTGTTTAAGTAAAGAATTTTGATATCGAATTTTATTTATTTATTTAGATATCGTCGCCCATATGCCAGAAACATGAATGTGTAAAAATGCAAATTTTGGGAAATTAAGTTTGAAAGTCAACCCAGTAACTCAAAACAGAGAAATTTGCACAATCGTGCTTGCGGCATATTAGTTAAGCTTACAATTAAAAATAAAACTATAAGCCTAATAAAGAAAGCTTTGGCTGCTATGGCAATCAGCTTCTTCTTATGATGTATAACACCATGCGAAGCGACAGTAAATTTTACACACGAAGAAATCAATATATTCACAAAACTGCGGGTCAAATGTAACAAAACTGCGTTTTTAGTTTTTCTATCTGACGTCAAGATTTTTTGTTTTAAGGACTTTGAAATTTCTACAATATGATTGAATAAAAAAGTTATTCAAAAGATTCGGTGCATTGTAGAACAACAAAATGGGTATCATTTAAAAGGAGAAATTCTTTAGAATAGAAAAAATGATAATTTTTGGGTGCACGAGGACGAATAAAAATTGAAAATGTCCTTTTAAAACTGTATCCTTGAATATCCTGGGAAATTTCCAATATTTATTTTTGAAAAAAATATATGTCAAGGACTGATATGTTAACTACCACATCAGAACAGAAGCCAAATCAACAATTTTTAGAATTTTTGTCTGTATGTGTGTCTGACCTTCTGTCTGTCTGTCTGTCTGAATGTTTGTACGCGCATCACTAATGCGTGAAATTGAATGCAGTTTTCACCAGTGTATAGCTAGAGGTGTAACTTAAAATATAGAATGAAAAAAAATCGAGAGTTGCCACCTGTTTGAAAATTGCAGTTTAAGTAAATTGTAAAAAAAAAATTAAATACTGCAATATGGCCGTCAAAAGAAAGAAGTTTAAAAAGGCTTACAGCCGAAGTTATTTTTTAAGGGTTGCCACCTTTTTGAAAACTTTAATTCAATTTAACGGATAAGATAAATTGAATATTGCAATATGGATATCATAAATACTGCCGGAAATATTTTGGAGGAAGGTTACCACCTGTATGGAAATTTTTATTGAATTAAATTGATAATAAAATTAAATATTACAATACGGGTATCAAACAACACAAAATTGCTTTTAAGGCGCAGTAAAGCACGCCGGTTATTTGGTAGTATTTAATGTATGTACGTATATCGTTCGACAAGATTTCGTGATTCCTCCACATAACAGAATTAGCAAGGGTGCAAGGGTCCAGCAATAAACTAACAACATTTTAATAAGTAACTATCTAACAAATATTGCGCAATAATAACACTTCGCAATTGCGTTTTAGATATTATTGCTAACCTCACAATTGACCCAAGCAAACTAATGAAATCGAAATAGCAATAAAATTTCCACTCATTAGAAGCCACTTGTGGCTACGACAAGGAAATTGAATAGTCGGCATTAAACTTGTAACTATTCGTACACACAGATGTTTTTACATAGTTATTTTGCTGTATTTATTAATAACAAGCGCTCGCGTATGTGCAGATAACTGTATCCCAAAGCTCATATTTGCATTTTTAAATATACTTTGCACTTTGTAATATCTTAATAAAAGCAATTTAATTTTATTGCAGAAAGTAAAAGCAATAGAAGCATAGCACTATTTGTGCGCACTTCCACATTCCGCTTGCCTCACCAAGAGCTTTGAATTCATCGCATGTAAATAAACAAAAAAAAAAAAACGATTGTGATGCCAGCTGTAATTTGCAACAAAAGCGGCATTAACAGTGAACAATACCTAGCAACAGTTGCAACTGCCTGCAGCAATAACAACGAATACAAAAGGTTTGTTATTTATACATACATACATACATACATAAATACACACTATACAAGCAAGTAGCTAAACAACAATGTATACAAAAACAACAAATAGCAATTCCAGTAATTGCCAATTGTATGTACAGACACTTGTGGTCCGCTAATTAAGTGAAGTGACTTTTTGCCTAGTTTTGGCTATTTTTCTTTTGTTGATTTAATGTTTATAATTTTTTTATAAAATATAAAAGTGTAGCACTATACCCACATAAATCCTCATTTCAAACTTCGTGCAAAAATTATACAAGTTCAACAAACTTTAACATTGGCACAAGAAAAGGTTATACTTTTTATTCAAAATTTTTAGAAAAATTGTGGGTATGCATTTTTTTTTCGCTTATTAAATTTAAGTTCGTAAAAGTGAGAATGTGGAGACGCTAGGAAATCGCGTTTTCTTTAACGTAATTTAACGTACTAAAATTTAATGAGCTGCAAAACTGCATACCCAAAATTTTTCTACAAATTTTAACTAAAAAGTTTAAAATTTTCGTGTGCAAATGTTAAAGTTTGTTGAATTTTCATAATTTAGGTACTAAGTTTGAAATAAAGCTTTACATATGTGCCGCTGGTTGGTTAAAGTGCTAAGCTTTTATAAAAAAAAAATATATATATAAACATTGAATAAACAAAAACTAAAAAAGAAAACTAGCCAAAACAAGTCAAAATGTTGCATGACTTAATCAGCTGACCACAAGTGTATGTGTGACAAGGGGCCAACGGCAGCCACTGCAATTGGAGATACATAGTTCTATTAGAACTTAAATGTTTCAGCTGCAAAACGCGAAGCGTCACGAAAAAGTGGTGGCATGAAATGAACAAAACACAGCGGGTGAAAGCAAATAAGCAAACAAGCACAAACAATTAATGAAATGCTGCAAGCTTCAACAGCAACAGGCACAGCGATGCTTTGTTAGAGTGCGCGCGCGCGCGCTTGCAAGTGCAACCGTTTGATGATTGCAGGTAATTACATGCTGCGCCTGCATCCACTGACATTTGATCCCGCAAACACGTCGTTAATGAGTAGTCATCGCACTCGTTGCACTACATAGGCAAGATCTGATATCAACGGTACATGCGATACACGCTCGTTGGTACATATGTATGTATGCTTGTATGAGCAGAATGGCGTAGTAGCACAGTTCATAGGTGGAGCATTTATTGGCACAGCAGCCAAGTTGAACACTTGGACGGGGTTTAGTTGCAGAGAAAGGCAATAATAGAAAAATCAGTTGAGGTAAAGATAAGGTATAACTAAGACGACAAGATGAAGTTTTCCATGTGAGCATTTGCTTTTATGGCAACTAGAATGTAGTCAACTATTTTGGGCATGGAATAGAAGGAGGATGGCTTTAGTGGAAAACCGGCATTGACTTGCAATACCCTGCTCTGCAACTTTATATTTTGTTTTAAAGAGTTATTTGTGACACATGGCGTATACGCAACATCAAAGTATACATTAACAGGCCTACCTATTCTGCGTTGGTAACACGAATTTTGTTACAGGTAAATAAAATTACTGTAAATTTGTAAACCCTTTTCGCATTCTCCACACTCTTGTAACCGATAAATTTTGTTACCATCTCATCATTAGGTAACACACTATTGCCCCGTTAATTATGCAACACCAGAATTTCTGCAAAACTTCATAGCTGAATTGCTGCACAAATTAAAACTTTGCCAAGGTAAATAGAACTGCGGTTGTAAGAAGTGGTGACAATTTTAGGCAACAAAATTTGCTTGTTACAAAATGTTCTGTTGCAAGCAGAATAGGCCTGTAAATATTAGAAATTGGACACAATCTTACGTAGTGTCGATGTTTTTCAATGTTCGCCGACATCGATAAAATATGCACTGCTCAAGCGATAATGAAAATTGTATGAAACATTTTTTTATAGATGTGGAGTCTTTAAATATTTATTTACTATTTGAATGCATTTTCTTTCGAAATATACTTTATTTAAAATAAAAATACCCCCAATTTAGAAACTGGAATTTTATGTTCATAATTCACGGAGCCTTAATTCTAACAACTTGAGTGTGTTTTTGTTTTTTTTTTGTGTTAATGAAAGGGTTTAAAGTAGCAAGATAGTGCAAAGTGCGGATCTTAGTTTTGGTGATTTTTTTTTTAATATCTCAAATTTTTTATTTCCTCTGCAGAGGAATCGTAGAGGTCCAGGTGCCTTCATCACCAGCTATCCACATTCAGTATAAGCAATGATGGAAACATTATCCTGAAGTTGTCTTGAAGAGAAGCGCAAGAAAGATCTAGTCAGAGTTTTTGGGAGAGTATATAGTAGTTCTCATAAGTTCTCATAAGAATACGTCTACGTACGTATGCTTGTTCCTTCCATGGATGGAGTTGCCTTAGCCTTATCTTTAATTTAGTGGTCAAATGGTGTCATATGGCACATGGGTTCGAAGGCCTCCATTGAACTTGATCTGAACGCTCTAGTAAATACATTATTTTTTCTTACTAATACAAATTGAGTACCAAATGAAAATATATATACCAAATACCTACTTAACTCCAACCGCTTGTTTCCGTTTACACAAAATCCCCTGTGAACATAAATGTCACAAAGTCACTTTGCATTCTGTATTTGAATTCCATTAGAATCCCTATAAATTTTTAACTACTATTCAATGAGTAACAAAATTGGCATACGATGGTTTCCCGTATACGGAAGCATTAAATTTGCATGTTGAGCTTAAATATAATTATCTGCATGTATGTATGTGTCCAATAATATATAAAATAACGATAGCTAGTTATTAATTATGCTAGCATACTTTTAGATAATTACAATATAGCAACATGACCAAAGATTACATGGCATAAATTAATATATGGATGCATATATTTACGCATTGCGTATATATGACTCCTGTTTATTCTTACTTAAGCCGAATTTGCACTAGGCATTAAAATGACGAAATTGGGCATTAAATACTAACTAGACAATTTTATTTCCACATATGCAATTAATTGATAAAAAAAAATCTTTGTAATTTAAATGACAAGAAGCCAATTGAATTGCCAAATTATGTGTATTTCCACTTGGTGTGTCATTTTATGGAGTCATTTCTATGCAATAGATAAACTACATTTATAACCGGAAGCAATTTTTTTTTTTTAATACCAAATGGAAAACCGAAGAATCAAGCGAATTGCTTTGCTAATTGTGCTGCTTGGCTCAGATTTTCAAGAAGAAAGTGTAAGAAAAAGGAAGAAACCAAACTGTTGGATCCAGCAGTTGTTCTTGGGTTGAGATTCACGCTTGTCCACTCTTCGTTTCCCGAATGGATTTTAAAAATATCTTCAAAAATTATAAAATTTACATACATAAATAAACTTTTCTGAATTGTCTGGCTTTGGTTGAATTTTCCAACTAACTAAATATATTCCGCAATAGAAACTGTGAAAAGAATTTGTCACTGATACAGAATAAAGCCGTTAGTTCCACCCATTGGATCGTGAGGAATTTAACGATTATTTTTTGCTTAAAAATATCTTGTTAATGTTCATTTAAAAGCCCTTCAAAAAAGTTTTCAAACTTATAAAAAAAAATTATAAAAAATCATTCACAAAAATTTCATCCAAATTACAAGCATTCTATTAGAATTTATATAACAGTTTTGGTATGCAGCTTAATAACTTGCTCGTGTGAAGTAGCTAAAAAATCGCTTTAATTTTTCGATAAT
>NW_023462289.1:0-19934 GCF_013731165.1 Rhagoletis pomonella
CCGATATATTTTTAAAAAACACCAAATGGGTGTTTAAACAATTAATTTGCACATATGTAGATATGTATATACATCCATATATACACATACATATGTATGTATTTATTTATGTGTATATTTTCATGCACAGAAGAATAGATTCGTGCTATTTGGACCAGTTTTATCTACTAGGTAGGCACATATGTGCATACATATCTATGTAGGTATAATGTTTTTAATGTTCAATAATTTCTTATAAAATTTCAACTTATACACTTAGGTCTCTTTTTATGCGGTTCTTTTTTATGCGGATTTGAATTTATGCGAGTTTTCAAACACTTTTCGCTGTAGCGATTTTGCTTTTTTGAGAGCTTTTATTACTTTTTTTCAATTAGCAAGGGGCAATGCTTCTGATAAATAATTTGTTGTTGTATTCTTACATACAAGTAATTACTAAGTAATTTGACTAAGTAACTATGTTACATATGTATAAATGAGAATATAATATTTATAAAAATCATTATTTTGTCTTTCATTTCATAAATAAGTAGGACATCAGCATTTTCAAATGAATATTCCTGGTTTAGCCCCATACATATATATGTATGTAGGATAATACAAACTACTATTTGATAATTAAGGCTGGTCCACATAGAACTTTCGCGTTGACTTTGTAGTTGGCGTTGGTTTGACAGAACGCACGTTAAAAGTATGCGTTCTACAATGAAGCTTGGCAGAGACTACTTTGGCCACTAAATTAACATATTAACGAGAAATAAATTAATATTTCATATCAATAATAGCATGAAAAAAATATTTCTTGCCTTCATTTGATTAAAAGGAAAAAACATTTCATTTAATTTTATTTATTTGCAACAGCTGGCGACCGACGCAGCGATCTTTCTGCTTTGTGTTGGCCTTAGCGTTGCCAAATTTTGGATATGTGGACGGCTGCTTTGAAATTCGACGCCAACGCAACGCCAAAGTTGTATGCGAACCGGTCTCTATTCTTTGTTTACGCAAATTTTCCCATGTCTACATATCCATATATACATGCATACATATGTACACATGTCCTTGAACAACAGGCCACAAATAAATTTTTTCACCAAGGACTATATGTCATTCAGGTATACAGCATAACTGCTACAAGTAGAAAACTATTTTGGGGGTGTTAGCAAGTGCTTACTTGTTTTTTGTTTCTGCGGCACAAACGATTATAATATCTTCGTTACTTACTTTTCTCTGTAAAGACAAAATACATGCATATGTACATACATATATAAATGCATATATATGTACATAAATACGTACATACAAACATATATAAATATGCATGTTATGTGTGTACACATGTATGAATATAACTCTAAAAAATAATTCATTCCATAATCTATGCTTATGTATGTAATCAATTTTATTTGTTGTTTTAAATGCTGCACTAATATAATACTTCACATATATATATGCATATGTACATGCAATTATTAACATACTTTCGTACATAATCTATTGACATACATTCCCACATTTTTATGCACAAAAATGCATGTGTTGTATAGTACACTCGGAGCGCTCGCTCGTCGCTCACTCGCCTTTCCAGCAGAGTGAGTATGCAGACAGCTACTCGCCTCGCACTGCGAGCGAGGCAACACCCAACAGCCTCGCTCATTTAATAGGAGCGCGAGGAAACAAGCAGCGCTCGCTCGTTTGGCGAGCGAGCCAAACTTCTCGTGCCTCGCCTCATTGCTGCTACGAGTACGAGCTGCGAGTGCCCCGTTGTCTGCGAGGCATTGAGTAGGAGTTTGCTCACTCGCTCGCTCGAACTCCGAGTTTTTGCCCACCCTGACTGGAACACATCATTTGATTTTTTTATTTTTCCTTACACACCGCCATTTTTCACCGACTTCAAAAAAAGGAGGAGGTTATCAATACGCCCGAATATTATGTACGTTACCGCATAACTTTGGACCACGTGAACCGATTTCTATAATCCTGTTTTCAAAGGAAAGTTGATACCTCAGAGGTGGTCCCATACTAATCTGGTTTAGACCTGTTAATTGGATCATGAAAAAAATAACGGTACTGTTCAATTTTTATATGAGAATTGAGGTCGGTCTTGATTTATGCTTAAAAGTTACTTGTTATTTTTACACTCCCTAAAAACTTTGGGAATCGGAAATAACTAAATCTCATTGGCCTCATTATTGGCAAGCAGACATGCATACCATTTTGATGTTTTTTGGTAATTTTTAATTTAAAATATTTTTGAGAATATAATTTTTTTGAGTGTTGGCATGTCAAATGAGATCTTTTGGCTCTTGCTGATTGGCTGAAGCAGAAAGCTTTCTGAAACCACTCTGTGCTGAACTGGTTTTAAAACGAGTTAAATTATTTAACTGGTTAAATATTTTAACAAAAAATGCATGCGATTTAAGTTGTTTATGCATATGTGTAGCTCATTTGACTGGTTCAAGCCCATCTAATATATTTAACTCGTCAATTTGAACATGGTATTATAATCCAAATAACTGTGAGACCAACGATTAACGGGTTTTCGTCTCTTGAAATCGATTTTGAGCGAATATTTTAAATTTCGAAGAAACACAAATTTTATGCTAAAATATGCCGTTTTCACAATTTCTCTTTAAAGAAACTTCAAAGCTAACTAAAGAATTCCTTTAAGGGCCACCCCCCATCCAAGTTTTAGCTCACTGATTATATTCTTTCGATGATAATAACTTTTGGAACTTAATTGCAGTCAGCTAAAGAAATACATTTGAAGTGGTATTAAAACGCCCGAATAAACAAAGGTAATACGCGTACAACACTACTTAAAAACGTTGCCACATGCGCGCATTCATACGTACATACATGTATACATATACAAAGAAACATGCATGTTCACTTATATCCCCCACGCGACAACTCCCTGCAGCTGTTAATGTTTTTGATTTTGTTTATGTTTCTGCGCTTAAAAATTTCAAATCTCTGGCGTTTTAATCACGCTGACATGTGCGAAAACAACATTAAAGCTCTGCAACAGCAAATACACACTAACATACGCAAATGCTCGTACAACAGCAAAGACTTTCAAATAAATATACATATGTACATACATACATATAAGCATATTCAAATGAGGCAGCGCCTGATTGCCGCTGCTTGCACGTTGAAAGCGCCGGGGCGTATACGTAATTTTAATAAATTAAAAATATTGTACTTCTTTAAGTTAATGAAAAACAGCCTTGGTAGCAAAGCAGGCATACATACATATGTATGTGCTTATACATACATATATACCAGTGTATGTTCATCAAATTACTTGTATGCCCAAGTGTATGTGCAAATTGACTTCGCCTCCGTAAAGTTCATGACTGACGCAATGTCTGAGGCCGATGACGAGGAGAACAACGCTAGCTTCTTTAAGAAGATAGCAATGAAGTGTTTCAGAACGCTCCCTGTCTTCTGCTTAAAGTGTGAGACAAGTGCTCTTCTTAACTCGCACATTTCCTTTCGGTAATGTTTTCTATATGGAGACTCGCATGTGTGCTGGATACAAAAAATATGTATATGTACACTTACATGCACTTGAATATATGTAGACGAGCATTTGATAGCCGTATGAATGAACGTGTGTATCTACATATATGTGCTTACGTACGAAAATACTTTTTTTGCCTGCATATTTAAATGTAAGTCTTTCCATCTTTACGCTTTTGTTTGAAAGTCGTTATTTTTGAAATAAATAAGAGAGGAGGGGTATAAACATCAGAGCAGCAAAACGTTAAAATATACGAAGGCGCATACTTACGCATATCTACATAGAATTCGCACATTGCATGCAAGTATATTTTTTATATACATATGAAGGCGTATATTGGCATATCAATTATATAGTTTGTTAAAAATCCAGGAAAATACGAAAATATTTACGCATCCTAAATTGAGCGCACATATAGAGCCTTCTTTAATGAGGACTAAGTTCCAAGCAGACGAAAGTAAAGAATATAATATGGAATTATATTCGCATTTTGTGCATTAGAAAAGGAATAAATACGCCTGTAGGAGGCATAAATAAAGGCACACATGTGAGTGCATCTATTCAGGGAAATATAACATTCAATTGTCTTGAAGTGAAAAAATTTTGGAATATTCCTTTGCCTGAAATGTTTGCTTATTTGCCTCTGGAGACCAAACAGCGAATTATTACTTTAAAATTAATAAAAGTATAGATTTTTGTGATTTTGATGGTATGTAGTAAAAATTCCCCGATTGTGGTGGAATGCAAACTATGTGGGCGAATACGGGAATGGCTTAACGTTTTGGGGGGAATTTAATATACAGGCTATTTTGACCAAAACTTTACATGGAGAATAGGTATATACGTAACAAATTATTAATTCTAGCCCTTAAGTACTGTTGTTGGTCTCTCAGACCACCATTTAGATTAAAATAAAGATTCCTTTACGCGCCAATAAATTTCATATTTCGAAGGTTTTACTGGATCAGCAATGAGTTAATTGCGTTTGTGAGAAAACGTGTGCGGTGAGAAGTGCGGTAGTAATCGCATTTTAATTACTTGTGCGTGGTCTGTGAGACCAACAGTTGGCGTAACTATTTTTCGATTGTTTTTCAATATCTCCTACCAATCAAACCATATCTGTCAGGAAATTTGGCAAGAATTTCGAGAAGTACTAATATTTATAATAACTGCTGTAACTTAAAGCAAAAAAACTTATTGTACGTACATTTTTAACATATTTTTTTGTTGATTTTACCCAATATGCATAGACCAAAAAACATTTCCTAGTTTCCAGTCATTGTGAAAGTTGCCAAATTTTTTATTTACTCTTGTAAAATTGAATAATTTTTATTTTAAAACAGCATGGGTATTCATGGAAATGCGTAAATGCCTCGTAACCACGTAAACTTAGCAAATAAACCAATCTTCCATACAAAATTAAATAAGTTTACGAGGTTTACATGGTCAAGGGGTATTTACGCGTTTATATGAATTGCCCTAGTATTTTTCGTTGTAAATATGTCGATGGTCCTGTGCAATAAAAAATATTCAAAATCCAAAAATAAAAACTGTTACTACTGTTAAGTGGTTCTTGTCTCTAATCCTAGTCGAATGCATGTTTAATCTTTTGTAGTTACTTTAGCAATACTTACTGCTTATTTAATAAGCTTTGTACCACGATTGTTTATCAGGAAAAATTGAAAAAGCAACAAAGTCTAAGCGGTAGAAGTTATAGCAGCTATTTCGGAGATCACCACATCTCCTCATCAGACTTCTGTTTTTTTTCTAGACTTCAGCAGGTATTGAACCTGCGTAATCGATGTGCAAAGTCACAAGCGTTAACCACTTAGCTATGTTCACCCCATAAACTCTTGTTGAAGATTATCTTTACACTTACATATAGTATTAACTAGCCGGCCATATGTATGTACATTTACGCATTTAGAGAAAGAAACTGTATTTAGTCATGTACTTCGTTTATTATATACATAAAAAATATTGTCTAAATTCGTTCAGTAGCGTGGTTAAAATATCTCGCCTTTTCTATATACTATGTATAGAAGATAGTAATTTTAAATAGGTGGCAACCCCACTCAAAAAACTTAAAGTTGTACATGTGAAGGCCATGCACTTTCATTTGGTATCTCATTTTTTTTATCCGAAGAACTGTGAAGATCTTATAGTTTTTTAAACAGGTGGCAACCGTTATCAGAAAAATAATACATTATTACACACCCAGAAGCTTAGGCTTTTCATTTGACAGTAACCGTGCAGAACTGACGCCTACGCTTATTAGAATTGAATATAGTAAATTTCTTAACACGTGGCAACCATATTACAATTCGAAATTAAAATGGTCACTCTCCTATCGATACAGAATACATTAGAGAAAATCTCGTCAAAATCCGTTCAGTAGTATTCGAGATTACCGCGTACAAATAATCTCGACTGTCTTTTATACTATGGATAGATGTACATACAGGGGGCACAATGGGGCATAGTCGTTGTGCAGTGTATGCAGTTACAGTTGCACGGCTGTACTCAATCCAGACTCTTGCGTCCTCGTTCGCGCACTCTGGGCAACATGAGCTACCCATGTGCGAGCTGCGCTAACCAATCCGAGTGGAGCCTTGGGTCACGGCAGAAAGAGAGGGTGCTTCGATGGGGCCACTCCGACTTATTCGGTTTAATGGCTCACTGGAGTCTGCAGCGTCTGTACACCAGTAGGTGCGGCTGCAAACGGGTGTCTGTCTTGGAGCAAGCGGCTCGCTATATAAACGTGTATTTGGTTGCGAAACTACCCCCATCCCAGTAATGGGTTGTGCGCTGTGTCACGTAAAAACCGCTTCCAGTGAAAAAGCGAAACAACTACTTGGGTGAGACCCCCCTTATTATGACGACCACGGCAAATGTTTAAAGGACTACGATTAGAGGGCATGCACCTGGCATGTCCGGACTCTTAATGGGGAAGGTGCCTCTGCCCGGCGAACGAAAGCTTACATCACCGCCATCCAAGAAATGCGTTGAATGGGGCAAGGCAAGCAATGCCTGGGATCTTGCGACGAATATTACAGCTGCCATGTAAAGGAGTGCAAATTGGGTGTTGGGTTTGTGGTGGGAGAGAGACTCCGTCGCCGAGTATTGTCGTTCAACCCGATAAACGAGCGTCTAGCCATAGTCGGCATAAAAGCGAGATTCTTCAACATCTCGTTCATCTGCGCCCATGCCCCGACGGAAGAAAAGGATGAGGTATCCAAGGATCTCTTCTATGCGGAGGAATGGATGGATCTTTGGAACCACCGTCGGAAAAGTCAGCCTCCGTGATGAAACGTCCGACAACGGATTGAGGCTGATCGACTTCGCCGGTGCCCGAAATATGGTAGTATGCAGTACTAGGTTCAAGCATAAAAAGATCCATCAAGCTACGTGGCTGTCTCCGGATCGAAAAACGACAAACCAAATCGATCATGTTGTGATAGACGGAAGTCACGCTTCCAGTATTTTAGACGTACGCACACTCCGAGGCCCAAACATCGACTCGGACCACTATCTTGTTGCAGCCAAGATACGCACCCGAATCTGTGCAGTAAAAAATGTGCGCCCAAATATGCAAGGAAAGATTAACGTCGAAAAGCTGCAATCACAACAGACAGCCAAGGCATTCGCTACCCGACTCTCACACCTGCTTTCAGAGAGCACTCTTCAACAAACTGAGCAATGGAACCACATTTCGCGCTCATTAGGTACCGCTGCCGAAGAAGTAGTCAGATTTCATCGAGCCCGAAAGAACAACTTGTACGATGGGGAGTGTCAGGAAGCTGCAGAGAGAAAATATGCCGCCTACAGGGCCACGCTGCGATCGGGCGCAACGCGCGCTATGTGGGACCGCTATAAGGATATGAAGAGGGAAGCGAGACGTATTTGCCGCAATAAGAAGACAGCGGCCGAAATACGTGAGTGCGAAGAGCTTGAAATGCTGGCCGACAGGAAGAATGCCCGAAAATTTTACCAAAGAGTTAGGCGACTTACGGAAGGTTTCAAGACCAGGGTGTACCCCTGTAAGAACAACAATGGTGACCTAGGTACCGATGTTCAGAACGTACTTAAATTATGGAGGGAACACTTTTCCATGCTACTGAAAGGTAGCAGCACGGAAAGTTGTGGAGAAGAAGAACCCGAGCTCGCAGTCGATGATGTCGGAGTCGACGTTCCACCGCCTGATTATGATGAGATACGAATAGCAATAACGCGGCTGAAAAACAACAAAGCTGCTGGAGCTGACAACCACTCAGCTAAGGTATTCAAGTACGGTAGCGAGGAGTTGATAAGGTGCATGCATCAACTCTTATGCAGAATATGGTCAGATGAACGCACGCCCGAGGACTGGAATTTAAGGGTGCTCTGCCCAATCCACAAGAAAGGCGACCCAACCACCTCGGGATCAGGCTTCTAAGCATTGGTTACAGGGTTTTGTCGAGCGTATTGTGTGAAAGACTGAAGCTCACCTTCAGTGAACTGATTCGGACTTATCAGTGTGGCTTTAGGCCTCGAAAGTCCACCATAGGCCAGGTATTCACAATCCGCCAAATCTTGGAAAAGTCCCGCGAGAAAAGGATCGACACTCGACGACTTTAAAGCCGCTTCTGACAGCACTAAAAGGAGTTGCCTATATGCCGCTACAAGAGCGCACGACTGCTGGCTTATGCCAATGAAATCGATATCATCGGTATCATAAACCGCGAAGTCTGTTCTGCCTTTTCCAAATTAGATAGGGAAGCAAAGCGAATGGGTCTGGTGGTAAACGAGGACAAGACGAATAATCTCCTGTCATCAAACAAACAGTCAGCACATTCGCGCCTTGGCACCCACGTCACTGTTGACAGTTACAATTTCGAGAAAGTAGGGAATTTCGTTTATTGGGAACCAGCATTAACACCGATAATAATGTCAGCATGGAAATCCAACGCAGAATCAGTCTTGCCAACAAGTGCTACATTGGACTGAGTAGGCAATTCAGGAGTAAAGTTCTCTCTCGACGTACGAAAACCACACTCTATAAGTCACTCATCATGCTCGTGCTGGTATATGGCACAGAAGCATGGACAATGACAACATCCGATGAGGCGGCTCTTGAAGTATTCGAGAGAAAGATTTTGCGGAAGATTTACGGCATTTATACGTTGGCGACGGCGAGTACCGCAGACGATGGAACCAAATTTGGTGTCCGATATGAAAAAGAATAATATAACTTAGAATAGTAGTAGTGTTAGAATTGTAATATATTATTTGATTATTTGTAGGGTTGCATTTTAATAATTCTTGTATGCCATTCCAGTGTCTGAATGTTGTTTTATTTTAAATTGGTAGCAAATTAAATTATATCACTAGGGCTTGATCCCAAGATTTCGGGACTCCAAAAAGGTTTCGGGCATCCCGTGACTCGGGATCCCGAATCCCGGTACTAGATGCCTTAGTAGCGACCTGGAAAAAATTG
The DNA here is from genome assembly GCF_013731165.1 of Rhagoletis pomonella. Classification (NCBI taxonomy): domain Eukaryota; kingdom Metazoa; phylum Arthropoda; class Insecta; order Diptera; family Tephritidae; genus Rhagoletis; species Rhagoletis pomonella. Next base: position 9,000 of record NW_023462289.1, read on the forward strand.
TGTTTTCTTTTCTACAAAAAATTTTGCTTTTTCATTGCCCTCTCCTTAGTATTTGCGCGTTGAGGGAAAGAGAAGGCAACATTTTTTTTGTAGAAAGAAAAGGCGATAAGTATTATGATCGCACAATATGTTAATTTATTCAATACTTTTGAGATTAGCTTAGCCAAAATCTTAAAAGCTTACATCAACTTAAAATTTTAATTCTATGGAAATTTCTGAAGTATGTAATGGTTAAGGGTAGTCAGGTTTTAAGAGAAAAGGACTACTTGCAGATCTCTATCAAACTATGAACATATCTCGTCATGCTTCGTCCTACATTTTATTTTATTGTGCATTTTTGTGAACAAAACTCGCTTCTTTAGGAGCAAAGATGACACTAATCATCCTCTGGAGTGGTAGTAATTACTTGTTGTACACCATTTTTTCCCGAAGTACGTAAACCTTTTTCCGATTTATAAATCAAGTTAGTTAGAATAATAATTCCTTACATTGCCCCATATGGCCATTAGTTTGTGACATTTGTAGTTCGCCTGAGAGTTCCAACATTTATTTTCCACATTTTTTCGCTACGAGCGAATACCTTGAGCTGCCTACTGCTAAGTCATCCAATCCGACCACCAGTCAATTTGCATAACCAAACCAAAGCCGTTTCCGCATAGAAGCCAAAAATGGAATCAAAACGAAACAAATGTCGTAAAGAGCTGAAATGCGCCATTTCGAGATTTATTTGCACAAGCACCTGCACATTTTTGCATTTTATGAATGCATGTATTTAAATATACAGCAAACGAATGGAAGTGGCTTGTGATTGCACTGTATGGAGGTGTTTTGCACACCTCTTTCGCTTTCTTGCTTTTTGGTATATTGAAAATTTCACACAAATACATTTTATTTTATTTTATGCGCAGAACCCTTTGGCAGCAATAAAACAAAAACAACAAAAAAAATAAGAACATAAAAGCAAAAATAAGCAAAGGAAAAAGTTTTGTGGAAGCAACACATGTTGCTAATGTCTTGTGCGAAAAAGTTGAAAGAACCCAAAAGACCGAAAGACCGACGAAAGACTGCAGCGCGGCACTCCGCGCCAAGCTTAGGGCGACCACTTTGACAGCGAGCGCAGAAACAACAGCAAGCGTGCAACGTGGAAACACATTAGCGCCATTACCGGCTAAAATACACAAGCCGGCGTTTTTGCCTGATAGTCGACGCTGATGGCAATGATGTGGACTGCGCGGCAGCGCTCCGTTGCTTTTTCTCATCCATATTGGTAAATTATTGGTAGCCGCGTTTCGGTATACGAACTTTTTCAGCATGAACTTCACTCCGTTTGCCGACTTTTCAATTCAAAGTTTGCCATCTGTGCCCCCTTTTCCCCTTCCCTCAGCGGTTTGTGCTGCTCTCTGAGTTTTTGTCTGTTTTTTCGTTTTATGTCTTAGTTGCTTTTCTTCAATTTGGCAGCGTTTTTGTGCCAGACGACTACGTCAAAAAAGTTTGTTTTGGCCATATTTGATCCATCCATTTCTACTTTTTATTTTTCGATTCAACCCTTTCCAAAAACGAAACAAAAATCCTTAGGCAGTCACATGTTTTTGTCGCTACTACATGGAAATGGTAAAGTTGTGCGCCAGCAATCGTTGTGGCCCAACAACAAACTGAACGGCGAAATGGCACCCACCCGATTAAAAGAAATGTCTAAGTCTTTGAATGGCGTCATTTATGTACTAGTTTGCAGAAGAAACTCTAAGCCACTCAACTACACACATATGTACATACATACTAGTCTCACAGGCAATTCGACAGTATTGGCAGTTTGGTAGTTTGGTAGCAGCAGTTTCGTGTCCGCGGCCAAGTAAACACTTCAACGTAGACATGTCATTAAGATAAGCATTAAAAATGCATTTAAACAGCTATTTCAACTTCTGCAACTTGCCTTTTCGCCCCGGTTTAGCTGCTAAGTTAATTTTGAATTTTTTAAACGATTACTCGTGAGTTGTTGTTTCTTAAGAATGATAACGGAAATTAACAAATAAAAAAGTTTAAGCGCGAACGAGGGCGAAGCTTTTTATGACCAGTGGACCTATTTGGTAGGTACCAAATACCAATTTACTACTAATTTCACTCAATATGCGCTGAGTTGCAACTCATCTCCACAGATATCAAAGAGCAAAACAGGCTCCCATGCGGGAGGATCCGTCAATTATGGTTCATGAATTCCCAAAAAAAACATCTCTCCTGCTTCGACTCAGCCCTATTAGGCCCTTGAAATAAATATGCCTCTGTAGGAAATCTTATTGCGGAAAACTTGTATTCACTCCTCTTGGTTCCTGGTACCAGATTAATTCGAGTATATAACTAACACTCATATGGGTCAAAGATAGAAGACAGAACGGTTGCGCATAGGGCAGATGGCTCGCTGTGACTCAGACCAAGTTGTTCAAAATCTTTATCGGTATCAGAATAATTTGATTTCGCCCTTAAAGTTATCTGTTTTAGGAGCGAAGGAGCCAATGAGGCTATCCTCAAGCTTGCCAAGGCGTATTTTGACATTATTCAAATAATTCCAGAAAAACTTAGTAACGATGTTGTGGATACCAGGTCGATGAGCTGACGATAAAGGATCTTCAAAGAACTTTATGCAAAAGAAACCCTTCTGTGAACTCAGTCATCCTTCGACAATTAAAATTAATCCATAGAAGAATTCAGCGAGCCCTACACAGTTCAGGCTCTTTTTTAACCATTCGCCTGAAAGAAGATAAACTAACGACCCTCTTCTTTGTGCACATCTAGCTGTTCATAAACGTCTGGAATCTTATATCCATCCATTTAGCCCCTTTCAGGTACAGAATGCTCCACTCAGTCTGATGGTGAATTTTACGCTGGAGCATATTTTGTGTGTCCCTTGGTCTTTAAAAGACAATAAACAATAAAATTCTGCTCTGCACGACTTCTTATTCTTTCTGTAACCGCCTAAGCGAGTTTGGCCGAGTTCAACAAAGCACGGCAGTCATTTCTCTTCTGTGCCAACTGACGCCAATTGAAAATTCCAAGTGAAAACAAGCCCTCCTCCACCCATTTTCAGAGCTGGGGTATTTCTGTCCATTCTAACGACATAGCCAAGCCAACGGAGCTGCTGCACTTGAATTCGCTGCACCATGTCTATGTCGATGTAAAGCTAATGTTGCCCTCGTTCCAACTTCTGCGGTACTCGCCGTCACCAACGCTTTTTCAAAAATTTAAACCTTTCTCGGGAATACTTCAAGAGCCGTCTCATCGGATGTTGTCATTGTGCATGCTTCTGTGCCATATACCCGCAAGGGCATGATGAGTGACTTGGAGAGAGTGGTATTCGTACGCTCAGAGAGGACTTAACTTCTGAGTTGCCTACTCAGTCCAAAGCAGCACTTGTTGGTAAGAGTAATGCATTGGATTTCCCAAGTAAATTAAATTCTCTGCTTTCTCGAATTTATAATTGTCAACAGAGACGTGGGTGTTAAGGCGCGAATACGCCTTGCTTCCTTTCCCATCTTTTAAGGGGCGGAACAGGCTTGGCGATTTTGGTTACCGTTGATGTCGATACCATCGGAGAACGCCAGCAAAAAAAAATCCCTGAGCGGTTCAGTCCTACAGCTCTTGTAATATTCTCCAACATCAGACGTCCTTCAACGGCATTTTACACAACCGTATAAGTTTCGCGGGGCTGCCGAATTCAAACATAACGGCGTATATGCAACTCCCTTTAGTGCTGTCGAAAGCGGCTTTAAGGTCGACAAATAGTGGTCGCGGGTCTTTTCCAAGATTTGGCCTATTGTGAATACCTGGTCTGTGGTGAATTTGCTAGGTCTAGAACCACACTGTTAAGACCCAATCAGTTCGTTGGCGGTAGGCTGCAGTCTTTCACACAATACCGCTGAACCCTATAAAATTAGCAATCCGTCTAACAAGTTACTTTCAGAAAATTATTAGAGTTGCTGATAGTACCTATGGTTTTAAAACCGCCTTCCTCATATCCTAAGGATGATACTGCTTTCCATTAGATCGTAGAGCTTAAACGGCATTCATAAATAGGATAGGATATGCGACTAGGGACTAGGGACTAGGGATCTTAACGAAGCTTAATTAAATAATTTCAATTTAGACTTGGCGAAATCCGTTGATTATTCTCGGGTCGATACAGTAAGTACAAAGTACACTAAGCCCTATCTGTGCGCCGGGAAAAGATATCGCGACTGACATATGTAAATTTGGTAATATGTTTTGCTCCTCAGTTAGCACAGGATACTCTTTAGCATGGGCCAAAAATCCGCTTTTTTAGAATTTTTTTGGTAACAGCAAAAATATGGTTCATTATGCTCTAGAAAAAAATCTGCGGAAAAGTTGAAAATTTTTGGTCAATATCTTAGGCTCGCCCAAGTCCATCAAATTTCAAGGCACCCAAAAAATAAAAAATGATTAAATAAATTAATTAACACATTTTTTTACTAAAATTGAAATTATCTTAGAAAGTTTTAGTCCTACATATTTTGGTATATGGATCATTTTTGCAGAGAATCGAAATAAGCTGAGAAATTTTTTTTTACCAATTGAACTTTGATGGAATTGGGCGAGCCTAAGATATTGACCAAAAATTTTATTCTTGCCCACAGATTTTTTAGATAATAATGAACGATAATTTGGCTATTTGGCTATTACCAATCAACATTCTAAAAAGCGGATTTTCGGCGCACGCCAATACCCATGAATATACTGCCAGCAGGCAAATACTTTAAATTCTCTGAAACTACGACTACCTTAGGACTCCGATAATTCTGTAGCTGGATGAACAGGGGCCATTACGTCGCCTTTGCGACAGCGACTACCAGATATTTTTTTGTTCCCAATATTGGAGCTAACTTCTCTGACTAAAATTAATGGTTATACTAAATCATTCAGCGATTATAAGACTTAAACCTCAACAAATCGCTCGAAATTGGATACCGGTAAAGAAGCTGGTTAGGAACTCTCAAAAGCAGGAACTTATAGACTCTCAAACTTTCGTAATGCCATTGAGAGAAATGCAATTGAAGCGTTCATTCAAACCTCGTTTTCCTTTTATATGAACAAGCTAAAGCCAGGGCTCTTAAGTTATCAGCGCTTAATTCAACAAGTGTTCAGACATAACCAGCGCTACATCGCCAATTTATTTTAAGTCTTGCGTCATGGTTGTGTTTCGAAAAATTTTGAAATGGGGACGCGCAACGAAATGGTTTTAGACAAGACGTGGAAATCAAAGCATACAAAACTGTCTGAATGACCTGGTCACCCAAGTTGAGGATAAAGGCTGACGTGGACCGAAGCTTAGTAACTCGTTCATTCGTTCGAAATATCACATATCATTTTTCATATTAACCAGATCATGTTTTATGGAAAATATACAACAAAGTCGTCAAAGGTAAATATATACACTATGTACCATAATTAATTTCATACCATGCCTTCAAATTTGAAGAAATGTTCGGAATATTTGTTTGATTTCGCAACAGTTCGAGATTTGGCGCTTATAGTACTTCGCCGAGTATAGTAGTACACAAATAGAAGAGCCTATAGCTTTAGGCCCTCTCCGTATGTATTTTATGAGAAGTGTTTTCAATTCAGAAATACACTCAGATGTTTGCCATTGCCTGCAGATGGACGACTTCTGTTAAGAAAAAACCTTTTGCTAAAATTTTTCTTGAGATGTTGCTTTGGCAAAGGATAGGGCCTTGGTCCTATTGATTGGTAATGCGCACCCCTTAATCATTAGGCTACAACGGCTGCTATGTTGAAGTAGAAACATCCTCCCGATTTTTGGTCCTAGCGATTATAATAGGATCAGCCCGCCTAACCTGACCTTCATTTCAAAACGAATGAATATAATTTCCATAATCAGCTTTTAAATGGTGATATGGAGGTTGTAATTATTTAGTGTCATTGATGTTTATTGATTGCTACTACTGGTTAAATTCGCATGCTTCTTTTCGCCGTTTCAGAAAGTTTGGGGATGGGTCTAGTGAAATAGCAGGGTCTCCATGTCCTTTCCTCTAATTACTTTACACAAGTGATTTCAGTCTACTGTTACTATTATAACGTTTGATATCAATCGCCGACTTTCAAATTAAGGCAAACGACTTTGATATGGGAGTGGGAGGAGTTTGTGGAAAACCCTATTAAATTCTTCGCGTTTTGGTAGCCTTCTGGCGAAATACGACTAATTTCTGCCGGCTTTTCACTGAGGTAGCATTTCGCTCGATAGCATAGTGCCATCTTCTAACAGTGGAGCGTGCTAGGCCGCGTCGAAGGCCTTGAATACGTCGAGTTCAACGAATATAGTACGGCCGTTTAGACATTTCTGATTGTGGCCGTCAAACATCTGCACAGCGATGACAATTACCAGCTCGACGTAGAGAACCAAGTGGTTAATAAGAGCTTAATGGTGGGAAATCTCTGTTTCGAACCTCTATTCGATTGGACATTGATTGCCGTCCAAAATACGGCAGAATAGCTATCAGAAAGGAACTAGAATAACATTCTACATGCCCTTTGGAGTTCCTCCTCCAGAGTGGAAGTCGCAGAATTTGATACCTGCATCCTCTGTACACCAAAATAAAACTTCAAGTTGTAACATGAATTTTCTTTGAATCCCTGTCTGCCATTACGGCTCAGGCGTTTTACAACAAAATATTAGGTGAATAAGGATTGCAAAACTCTTGAATAGGGTTAGTAAAAGTAATCAGTTCGATGAAGGTTTAGTTAAGAACCGTAGTCATCACAATATTTCTGGTAAAGTAGCCGCTGGTGGGTTAGCCAAAGGACTGGTTTATGGAACTATTTATGTATAAGGTAATAATTTTTCTCCCCAATTTTCAAAAATCCGGACACAGTTGGCGCAAGGTGTATACTCATGGGACTCATATGCAATCGGAAACAAAACAAACAACCTGTTAAGAAAACCCAAAACTTACGTCGCGAGGCTAGGTGTCCAGAAGGCTGAGCATACTATGAGTTCTTCAGAAGCATCAGGAGGGAAGCAAACAAGGGCGCATCTTCTTATTCAAAGGTGTATTAATTCAATATGGAGGATGGTTCCGAGCGCAGAAGTGGAAAACTTTTGACTGCCATTCACCTGGGAGTGGCCAGAAGCGATTCTTGTGCGTTCGGTTCAAATCGCAGCTCACAACGTCCGGATATTTATATCCACGTATCCTCTGGGTAGCAACCAAACACTCGTTTGGGAGCGAGCTAAAGTGAGAAGGTGTAAAACTTCGCGTGCGCTGGGTCTGGGTCCCGCCACGTTAAAACCCCGCCAAATGAAAAGAAAAAACAGCCTCGGATGAGACCCCCTTTTTCTGATGACGACCATGGCAAACGTATAAACGAATTTTTAAAATTCACATTACTTTTAACAAAAATATTTTTAATTTTAATAAAATCGATTTCCTTCTTCATTTTTGGATCATTAATGCCCGGCTGCGTCAATCAATTTTAAATTTATCAGCTTGTTAAAATTTAAAGTGACACAATTATTTTCAGAAAATTAAACATTTTAAATTTTAAGAGTCTGATAAATTTAAAATAGATTAGTAAAACTTTGGATAAGTCGTATAAAGCTTGTTTTTGTCACAAAGTTTTTCTCTAATACATATCTTGTTTTACAAGCTTTCTAGAAAAATCACAAGCACTTGTTTCACTATGTTTGTTGCTTGAAACAGAACTTTGCCGTTGGTGTAAATTTTCTTGAAGAACTAAATATACGATCGTTTTTTTTTTCTTGAGATCTTCAGACTGATTTAAGAAATTTGCTGTATACTAGGATTTAATCAGGTACAATTTTTAACCGACTTCACAAAAAGGAGAAAGGTTATCAATTCGTCGGAATATTTTTTTTTATGTATATTAGACTACATCACTCCCCATACAAAAAAATCGCTACTATTTTTCCATTGGAATTATAAAATCTATTATATTTTAAGACGTCCACCAAAAGATTTCGGAAAAATATTAAGATTTAAGTGAGCTGGACCGATTTGAAAATACCTCCAAAATTATGAATAAAAATAGTTTCTTAAAGATTTTTTTTTTTGAAAAAAATCCCCTCAAATGGCAAAACGGTTTAAGCTTAAAATATTTGCATAAAAATATTTTAAAAAGAATTTTAAAAAATTCTTGAACGGAATCGTAATGATGAGATTTTTGATGCTGTTTTTTAACTTTTTTCAAAGATTGGTATAGGAAAAACTTGGATAACTGAACCTAAACTCTTCCGATTTAGACTTAAGAGGTGTCATTGGAAAGGTATTTTCTCACCCTTTTTATTTCTTTGCTAATAAACTCATTCAAAGGATGGAAGGGAAAGGTAGGATGAACGAACTTCATTAAAAATTGAATTAAGATATGTTGGTATTCGAAAAAACAAGAGGGACACGAATGACGTTTTTTGGGCAGAAATTAAAACAGTGTGAAAATACCTTTCCATCGAGATCCCATAAGTCTAAATAAGAATAGTTTTGGCCCAGTTATTCAAGTTTTTTGTAAATCAATCTTTGAAAAAAGTAAAAAAACAGCATCAAAAATCTCATTCTTACGATTCCGTTGAAAAGATTTTTAAATATTTTATGCAGATTTTTTAAGCTTAATCTGTTTTGTCATCTGAGGGAACGTTTTTCAAAAAGTTCTTTAAGGAACTATTTTTATTCATAAAAAACTTAATTTTTGGATTCGGTCCAGCTCGCTTAAATCTTAATATTTTTCCAAAATATATTGGTGGACGTCTTAAAATGTAATAAATTTTGTAATCCCGGCGGAAAAACCGCACCTTTTTTTGGTGATGCAGTCTAATATATACATGTTACCGCATAACTTTGGACCACGTTAAGCGATTTCTATAATTGCGATCATCGGATCATAAAGTAATTAAAGATAATCTTAAATATTTATATGAGAATTGAACTTATTCATAATTTTCTTCGCTCAATAAAATTTGTATCAGTACACAACGCAAAAACTACGAATGTGACCCTAAATACTACACAAATAGTGATGAAACAAAGAAGAAAACTACTTATCGCCAACTACTGTTAGTGCCGTCACATGGATACGACAATTCTTTATTAACAGAAATGGTAAACAAGTGGTTACACTGCAATTTTTAGTTGTCTGTGGAACTATCTTCAAAGCTGAGAACCAACAAAATTGGCACATGAAACAAATCGTCATTGGAGTAAAAAAAATCGACAAATCGTCATGGCCGTAAAAAATCTTCAAATGACGTCAACTTGGCAACACTGTCTGTGGAAGGTTTTGGGTGGTCCTACCTTTCCCTGTCAGTTCGTCAGCTCTGCAATTACCATCAATTTTCCGGTGTACCCGGCAACCATATATATGAGTAGAATTCTACGTAAATACTAGCAGACCCGGCGAACTTCGTCCCGCCCAAAATTAATTTTTTGTATTGAAACATTTTGGTACAACATTTTCACCAACAGTTCACGTTCATGATTTTCACTGACGCATTTATCTTCTAATATTACGTTTTGGTGGTTGTCGGAAGGCATATTTCCATTACCATCTTAAATAACCTAGCAAAATTGTATATGCATACAAAGATACGTAATAGCTTCAGTACCGTTTGAAAGGCGCCACACCCCCCTTATAAAATAGCCGCAACTTTTTCTAAGAGTATGGGAGTGATTTCTCATATATCCATACCATGTTCAAGTACTCTTACCATGAACACTTCCAGAGATATGCAGTGTGAAATATTCGGTTTGCATGGGAGGTGCCACGCACCCTTTTTCAAATACAACAAATTTTTCTTCATGACTATATGTCTTGTACATACCAAGTTCCAGTACTCTACCATGAACACTTGCAGAGATATCAAGTGTGAAAAATTTGGTTTGTATGGGAGGTGCCACGCCCCCTTCACTTAGCGGTATGAAACATACTTTACACCTTATTATCATACCTATCAAATATACACAAAAAATTTCATTCATATCGGTCAAGCCGTTTCGGAGGAGTTCGACCACAAACACCGTGACACGATATTTTTATATATTAGATTTTTCATACAAAAATACCAAAAGATCTAAAAGAAAAAAATAGAGAAAATTTTTTTAGGATAGGGACACCCTAATCGCCAAATTCCAGTACTCTATCGTGAACACTGCCAGAGGTATGCAGTATGAAAAACTCGGTTTTTATGGGAGGTGCCACGCCTCCTTTTCCAATAACCACAATTTTTCTCCATGAGTATGCGATTGTTTTCATATATCTCCAATCCAGGTTCGAGTACTCTACCATGAACACTTCCAAAGTTAAGCAAAATGAAAAATTCGATTTGTATGGGTGGTGCCCCGCCCCCTTTTACGATAACCATAATTTGTCGCCGTGAGTATGCGATTGCTTTCATATATCTCCATACCATGTTCGAGTCCTCTTCCGTGAACATTTTCCGGGATATGCAGTATGGAAAATTCGGTTTGTATGGGATGTGCCACGCCCCTTTTCTAATAGCCTCAATTTTTCTTCATGACCATGTGATCGATTTCATTTATCTCCATACCAAGTTTCAGTACTCTACCACGAACACTTCCAGAGATATGCAGTATGAGAAATTCGGTTTGTATGGGAGGTGCCACGCCCCCTTTTCCAAAAACCATAATTTGTCTCCGTGAGTATGCGATTGTTTTCGTATATCTCCATACCATTTTCGAGTACTCTACCATGAACACTTCCAGAGATTTGCAGTATGAAAAATTCGGTTTGTATGGGAGGTGCCACGCCCCCTGCACCTTACGGAATGAAATATACTTTACATCCGATTCTCATACCTACCATATATGCACAAAAATATGATCGGTCAAGCCGTTTAGGAGGAGTTCGACCACTAACACCGTGACACGAGATTTTTATATATTA
>NW_023462290.1:0-19925 GCF_013731165.1 Rhagoletis pomonella
AAAAAGTGTCGAAATGCGCAGAAGAAGAAGAAGAAGGTATGTAAACCCCGTAAGCTCATAGGTGAGAAAAGTGACGGAAAAAAACTTGCTGGCAACAATGAAAAATTTCGATTTCTGCTGCAATCTTGAAACCGGTATTTATGATAAATATTTCTACGTGTTTTTTGCTTAAGAAAACGTAAGAAAAGTGTTGTTGTTATGTCTGTGTCAACAATCGCCTATTGCCAAGCCATGCTTGGCTGCTGCTGGAGTTGTTGGCTCACATTTCGATTACAAGTAATTTTACATATCTACGCAAATATGTTTGTATCGGCAAAATATTATAATCTCTTAAGCTGTATAGCTGCTCAAGACCACGCCAATCGCTAATCGCCTTTATTTTCTTACATTTTTGTAGAGTATTTTAAGCCAAAAATTTTGATTTGCTGTTAGCGTGGCCGGGGAGAGCGGGTGATGAGCAGCCCGAAAACCCCAAATATCCGCAAACGCATGCGCGCATGTAATCAATATGCTGGCGTAGCAGTAGTAGAAGAAGCAGAAAAATTACATATACACAAAAGAAGAGATTAAACAAAAATTGCGATATTCAAATTGAGTAACGCCGCGCGTGATGAATTCCGGTTTCGAATTTACTGATTGAATTTTACGCGCATGCCAAGCAACGTTGTTGCCGATTTGTCACTTTATAGTGGTTTTTGACATTTTTAGGTGAGCCGAAGATTTATTTGCACAAATACATAGACGCACATGCGCGTCAATAAATCCCGATACACTAAATTTAGTAGTAGGTGCATATATCTAAATATGTTGATCTAATGCGAATTGTTGCTGCATAATTAAAGGTGTGTTGAGGTTACTGATTTGTTGTATTCACAAACAAATATTCATTTTTTGTTATTGTTTTTGTGCCAGGAAGTTTATTAATTGCAGTCTTCAGTACTCACCACAACTGTTCTCATCTGAACCATCTGAGCAATCCTTCTCGCCGTTACAGAAAAGTCCACGCTCAATGCAATTACCATCACCACAAGCCAAGAAGCCATCTTGACAGAGTGGCTCATCTGTATGCAGCAAAGGCTTAACACGGCGTTCTTTGTTCTTTGATTTGCAATTTTTCACAGATTCTTTCCAGTCGCAAGTCTGTTTCTCAATATCGAAGAACAGACCAGCCGGGCAACGAATAGCTTGCAGGCCCTGTGGGGGAAAGGAAAACAATTATCAAATCACGATGAGTTTTAAGAATTTTTGAGGAATGTTTATTTAGTACCCTATTTAATTTAATTATAATTCTATGGCTACTCTAACGAAATATTTAAGCATACAAACCCATTTCATGTTTTAATAAATATTTTGTATAATTTTTTTTTTTGCATTAGGTTACTTAAGTTTTAAATTATTTCTTAGGTGGCAACCCTATGCAAAAATGTTTCTTAAAGCTAGCAGCAAAACAATTCATTAGATATAAGTATTGCTGTAATTTTTTTAAATAGCAGCGTTTATGGACATTTTTGTTGATATTCTATTCCATGACAGACATGTAAAAAGTGAACTTTCAAATTATTTTGAGGTGGCAACTCGATACAAAATTATTTTCTAAATTACAGCTAACAGCAAAACCATTCATTAGATATGAACATTGTGTTATTGCTTGTACACTATATCTAAAATACTCTGATTTGTAGAAGGATGGCAACCGTTTTTGAATTTTTTTTGGCGTAAATTGTTTTTAAATTTGTTCTTATGTACCTGTGACACAAATTTTCTATTTTAAAATAACATTTATTACCCAAGCCTGGTTGCTTTGTAAGCTTTATCGGCTTATTTCGCTCCCTACTCAGTTAAATTGAAAAAAAGAAACATTGTGAAACGAACTATACAGAGTTTTTTGATAACTTAATCTCAGTAGAGGTCTTGAGAAGCACTATGTGTCACTTGCGGTATACTTACATATCATCATTGATCTCTGGGGTAAAGAAACCCTTTTTTCACCTAAAAGCATTGCAAATTTTCCCGTCTCGAAGTGAATGCGAAAGGGCGTTTATGCAATTCGTACTAGCGTTGTCATGGAAAGACTTCAGAGAGCGATAACTAGTAGTGACGAATGCATGAAATGCATGAAGCAAGGAGCTGAGACCTCATCCGCTTATATCCGGCGCATAGTGTACGATTTCGGAGCATCGATGGACAAAGTTGTAAATTTCTCGATAGGAATAAGATAAAAATATGGAAATATATGGGTTCGAAAGCTCACATAATGGCCTACAAAAGAAGAATAATGCAAATATATAATCATTATATTCAACCCCAAAAAATGTCGCTGAAAAATGAAAAAATAATACCTTGCTGACCAGGTCAAAAAAAGATTTTGGTTTTATGATATTTTCTTGTAGATTTTCAACCGAGGAATCCAAATTTGTTGTCAAAAGTTGACTAAATAATTTTGTTGACAATGCAGTTTTGTAGCCCATTAAATTTTAGTATAATAAAGTTAAGATTTTAAGTTGCTAAACATTTTCGTTGATTTTTGGCAATTATTTTTAACAGATTTTTCATCCATACAAAGTATATTCCAGATCTTTTTTGTATGGAAAAAATGCGTCACAATCAGAAAAAAAATTATCAAAATTTAACACGAGTTTTTAGCAACTTAAAACTTGAACTTTATTTACTACAATTTAATGGGCTATAGACTGCATACTGAAAAGTCTGATTAAGAAGTTTCAAATTTAGATGCAACTTTGCAATTTAAAAAATCACCATCTAAAGACTTTTTAGCAAAGTATTAATTTTTTTCGAAAGTTCTTTTTGCAATGAAATTTTTTGAAAGTTGAATATAATAATTATATAATGGTTCTATTTTTCTCTTGTAGGCCATTATATCAGCTTTCGAACCGATATTTTCTATATTTTTATATTATTCCTATCGAGGTATTTATTTACGATTTTGTCCATCGTACAATGTGCGGCGCTGTGGGTTACTTAGTTTGGAAAAATGGACGATGTCCCCAAAGGCGAACCCAAGGCGATAAGATTCGATATTTATGCTGGACTGTGTTGGAAGCAAAGCCAACTCGATTACCCTAAACATGGTTACTATTAGTGAACTCAATAACTGCCTTGATGATTTCAATTAAAATTTTTGGACAGCTAATAATTTAGATTTCAGGTATCGGCTTAGGTTTTCTGTATTTCTGATCAAATTCAACCATTATTTTGTGATTTTTATTTTTCGACCAAAAATAATTGTTGTTTTTGGGTTTTTATTTTTTCCATCAAATTCTACCGCTGTTTTGTGATTTTATCACGAACAAGTGTTATTTTTGGGTTTTTATGATAAACGGTCAATTTTGACCGAATAGGAATCCAAATTTAACGATTTTCTTGTTGGAGAAATAAAAATAAAAAAGTAACGATCGAAAGCAGTGCCAGCGCACTCAGCTTCGCGAGACTACTAGCTGCTTGGCACTGATCTAAAAATAAAAACTACAAAATAACGATTAATTTTCACCGAAAAAATATAAATCAAAATTTAACGATTTTTTTGAGCGGAAAAATAAAAAGTAAAGTAAAAAAAAAATAACGATTTTACCATGATTTAAAAATAAATAAAAAAATCTTAATCCTTTACGGTTATTTTCAATACGTGATTTAAAACGTTCTATCTTATACTTAAATTTCTCGATTTTTAAACGAAGGATAATTTTATTTTAATTTTTCGCTACGATTTTGATGATTTGATGATTTCGCTGGTTCTAGATTTTACCACAATGTCCATCTCCAACGCCAAAACAGAAAAAAATAAAGTTTCACCCTTTCACTTATTTAATTTTTGTAATTTTTTTAGGGGTCATTTCAACTTATTGATTTTATTTCCTTTCATTTTATTTCATTTATTTTAATTGAATTTAATTTAAATGAATTAATTTATATTAAATAAATTGAAAGCCAGATGTGTGCTTCCTGTTGAGAATTTATTTATTTTAATTGAATTTAAAGTACTTTAATTAAATTTATTTTATTTAATTAAATTATACCTCACTTATTTTCATTTAATTTAATTTACTTTGTTTTGATTTAGTTTAATGCAATTCATTTGTATTTAATTTAGTTTAATTTAATTCACTTTGATTTTATTCTATTTTACTGCATTTAATTTTAATCTATTTTTAATTTTTCAGTCAATTTCAAATTATTTTACATTTATTTTCATTTTCATATGTATCATATTTATAATAAATTTTTCATTTCATTTCGTTTTATTTCATTTACATTCCTACTTGGAAATTATATTATTTTTTGAAGCGCTAAAAATAAAGTGAAATAAGTAATAATGTTTTTTTTTTTAACTTACCGACGATGTACACTGAATGACATCACGACAGTTATCGCCCTCGCCAGCGACTAAACGGAACCATTCACCGGCATCTTTATCTTTACAGAGCTCCTTCTCGAAGGACTCTTCTTTCTTGGGCTCCTCAGTTGTGGCCTGACGTCTCACACGTTCTGCAGAAGCTGAAATTGGATGAGCAAAAATAGTAAAAATAAATAATGATATTAAATACTTAATTCGAATGCAAAATAAATTTAAATAGTTGCTACAGTTTATTTAGGCAAAGCTGCGTTATTGAGAAAAATTGTTTTTGTTTTGCTTTGTAATTTTTGGGAATATTTGTTCAAGTGAAATTCGCGATATGGCCAACTAATTTGCACTTATCTTCGAAAAGCGAGCTGCATCAATAAATCAAATAAATTATAATAAATATGAATAATAATTTTGAACGCTATAAAATGATTGCCATTATTAAAATATGAAGCAAATAACCGGTTATTGCGCATCGTCAAACGTTTGACAAGCGATAATTCAAAAATCAACAAAAGAAACCGTGAGCAATTGCTGTTTATAAAACACGCCCAATAAAAGACACAAAGCGCTAGTCGGCAATAACAACAAACCGGAAGCAGATGTGTAGGCCAACAAACGATTGTGCCAATTTTTTGGTTTGGTTTTTTTTTTTTTTATATATGGATACAAGTTTACGTGTGCATGTGTGTGTGTATGCACCAACGCAAGTCATACATAACCATTTTCGGTTAAATTGGTTTAGTACGAGTATTTGAGAAGTAGGTTTCAAGTGGATACTTTTATAAAAGCTTCCTGCTTGACATACGTCAAATATTTGCACCAAAGAAAAAAATGTGGACTTAAGAGTGTCAAACATAAGTGCATACATAGGAGCATATACATATTTTTAAATCAGTTTTTCTCTGAATGAATAAGTACTAGGAATGTTAATCCCGAGATCCCGGCCTTTTCAAGGTCCCCAAAATCCCGGGATACATATAACTCCGTGCGATAGTCAATTTTACACACAAAAATCAATATATTCGCGAAACCATGAGCCAAATATAGTAAAATTACGTTTTTAGTTTTCCACTCTGACAGTAATGCAAATTGATTTAAACAAGTAAGAAAGTCTAAGTTCGGGCGGAGCCGAACATTAAATACCCGGCGCAAGTATTAAATATATGTTTTTTTCACCCTTCCGAAACCTTCCGCTAGATGGTAAGCCGAGGTGTATCAATTTTGAGTAAATTAGCGTCCTTCAATTTCGAAATATTGAAGTTTCAAGCATTTCTTAAATTTACCGTTACATGAGAATCGGCCGTTATTTTAGTCCGATTTCAATAATTTTCAACGTTTTGCTTACACGTGGCAAGTACAATAACCATACCGAGTTTGGTACAAATTGGTAGAACGGTTACCGATATACTTATATGTGATCATAAGTGGGCGGTGCCACGCCCATTTTCCAAAATTTTACCATAAACGTATTTCTTGGTAAAGAATTGTTGCAAGCATCAATTTTGAATAAATTAGCTTCAATATTTAATGATTTATCGAAGATTTTGTATTTCTCTAAATTACCGTTATATGGGATGTGGGCGTGGTTATTGTCCGATTTTAAAAATTTTCGGCCATTTGGTATGTTGTGCGAAGACCAACAACTGTGCCAAGTTTGGAAGAAATTGGTGCAGCGGGTACCAAGATATACACATGTAACCATAAGTGGGCGTGGCTACGCCCATTTTCCAAAAATTTATAATATTCTTATTTTTCGTCTAAAACTTATTATAAATATCAATTTTGAGTGAATAATCTCCAGTAGTTACTAAAATATCGCAGTTTTCGTATTTCTGAAAATTACCGTTATATGGGAAGTAGGCGTGGTTATTGAGCGATTTTAAAAATTTTCGGCCATTTGGTATGTTATGCGAAGGCCAACAACTGTGCCAAGATTGGAAGAAATTGGTGCAGCGGTTACCAAGATATACACATGTAACCATAAGTGGGCGTGGCTACGCCCATTTTCCAAAAATTTATAATATTCTTATTTTTCGTCTAAAAATTATTGTAAATATCAATTTTGAGTGAATTATCTTCAGTAGTTACTAAAATATCGCAGTTTTCGTATTTCTGGAAATTACCGTTATATGGGAAGTGGGCGTGGTTAAAGTCCGATTTCGCCCATTTTCAATACCAACCTACCTTGGATTAAGAGAAACCTACATACCAAGTTTCGTTGAGATATCTCAATTTTTGCTCGAGTTATCGTGTACACGGACAGACGGACAGACGGACAGACGGACAGACGGACAGACGGACAGACGGACAGACGGACGGACAGACAGACATGGCTTAATCGATTTCTTTTTTCATCCTGATCATTTATGTATACATTTGTCTATATCTATCTCGATTCGTTTTGGCTGTTACAAACAACCGTTATGTGAACAAAATTAATATACCCTTGTGCACAAGTGCGCTCGGGTATAAAAATTCAGAGAAATTTGCTTTGAGAAGAAGTATGGGAATCGAATTAAAGAGGAAATCCTGTAGAATATAAACAGATACAAGTTTTTGGTGCAGCAGGACTGGTAAGTATTAAAAATGTCCTTTTAAAATTTTATCCTTGAAATTTCCCAATATTTGTTTTTGAAAAAATTAATTGTTAAGGACATAATATAAACTCGATAATATCCTCAAATTTAGTCCTTCTAACTTTATAAGCTTTAAAAATTACCTATTCGTCCTTGTGCATCCAAAAAATTTAAATATTTTGACATTATGCAGAAATTTCCTCTTGCATTTGGTACCCATATTTGTATTCTAGATTGCACTGAATTTTTTAAATAATTTTTGGAGTCAATCATATCTTTGAAATTACAAAGTTTTTTGAAGTCAATGCTGACTTCAGAGAGTAAAAATAAAAATGCCACTTTAAATAAAAAGTAGGCTTCAAACCTATTTATTTATTATTTATTTTGTGGTAGGAGAGCTTCTCAAACAATATAGAAGCGATTTAAGTTGTTGAAAAGTAATGAATATCTTAATCCCGGGACTTATCCCGTGATTGTCATAACGACATCCCGAAAATCCCGGGATCGGAAAAAGCTGAAAAATTAACATCCCTAATAAGTACCTATGCATGTATGTACATACATGTGTACATTAGAGTGTCTTATTAAAAAAAGTTGCGGTTTTTCCACTGGAATAAAAAAATTATTATATTTTAATACTTCCGTGAAAATATATCGGAAACAATTAAAATTTACGCGAGCTGCAGTGATTTGGAAATGCCTCTAAAAATCTCATTATTTTGATTCCGTTGATACATTTTTTAAACATTTTTATGCAGAGCTTCTAAGCTTAAACTCTTCTATCATTTGAGTTGATTTTTTAGAAAAAGTTATCTTTAAAAATCTTTTATTTATAAAAAGCGCGATTTTTAGAGATATTTTCAAATGGGAGCAGCTCACGTAACTCTTAATATTTTTTGAAATACTTTCGCGGCAGTCTAAAATGTAACAGATTTTATTATTCTGATGAAAAAATAGTACCAAAATGGCGAGTGTCGCACCCTTATGTACATATGTGCTTGTTGTGTTTGAAAACACGTGTGCTTTTGGCACATAACACCCATTAGTGCCAGTCGCCTTTGTAGACTAATTGTTGGGCGGTCAAAATATATAGAAACTGGTGCAGCCGGTTGTTGATGATTGAGGGCTTTGCTTGTTGATGCTGAGCTAACTTTATGACTTAAATTATAAAGAACATGGCACGAAATGGTACCAATTTAAGTGACAGTCGTAAAAATGGCTAAGAAATAGCAAAACGAGTCACCAACAGTAGCAACAAAGTGGCAAAAGATTTGTAAAGTAAATTAAGTTCTGATTGCTTTGCCGTTTGTAAGAAAAAGTTAATTAGATCTAAACAGAGTAGAGTGTGAAATAAGCAAAAGTTTTTATTTGCTAATATGTATATAGAAGGCATTAAAAAGAATGAAAGTTTGAGTTACGAAAACAAGCAAAGAACTGGCGTAGAGAATTGCAAAATGACCGGGTAATTTTTAGATAGACAGAAAAATAATGTCCCACGTATATATGTATATGGCCCCTTTATACTGCAGTTTCTACACTAATGCGCGTAAAGCAAATAAGAGAACCTCAGCAATGAATTAAGCAACGAATATGTATGGTAACTACCCATATACATAAGTATGAATCCAGATTCTCCAAAAGTTTAAAACCCAATATAAGGGTCATGAGTTGCCGCAAAGGTAGAGTAAATGGACAAGTCAACATTCTTTGCCTAGAAGCGATAAAAAAGTCGTTTAATAATCTCATTATTGAAGATTTCAATGGTAATAAGGATAGCTAATGCGCTTAACTCGAATATTGTGAGGTAACAGCGAGATCAGTAGGCACAAAAGAAGGACACAGCAAGGCAAAAAATTAAGACAACAAGCACGAACAAGAATCTTTTGCGTGTGTGGCGATTTGATAGCTGAATTGCGCACGAAAAGGATCAGCAGAGTTTTCTCGACAGATCTTCAAATTGAAAAATCTATGCATCTCGACGAGCTTTCTCGAGACTGAAATTTCCTGTAGTATATCGAGGGCTTATATTCAATAGAATCTATCTGCAAATTTCAGAGAAATGAGATTCTAATATAAAAATCCACCTAAGACTTAGCTGTCATCGATGAGGTTGATGATGACCTTGTATATCGCTTACTAGAGGAATTTGTTATTGAATTGCATAGTTAAAATTAATATCAGTGATGACAGTCCCAGATGCCCTCGATATGTAGTAAAGGAATGCGTCATATCCTTGCTAACGGATGTAACGCTAAGTTGATCTCAAAGTAAAGAGCAGCAAAGCCTTCTCCGTCCTTTCACTTGAGACTAAAACTCTTTGTCGACTTCGACCTATATCAAACATTGCAAATCGGCCGTGAAATCTATGGAACTGAAATGTCCGAAAAGGCTTGATCCTAAATATATCGTCAAGAGACGTTCTTTTTGGCATCAAGAGACGAACTAGGATGCCAAATGGATTGCAGCTATTGCTCTTGCTATCCGACTATAACGATCAGCTGAATTCAGAAAAACAAACACCTGCGCGGCTGGCATCACAATACCCAACAATTATTCGCGTGCAATAACAACTCGACCACCTTTCCACCGGAAGCACTATAGACCATGGATAAATCACACTTCCTTGGCCACCAAGAACTAGAAAGGTATTATGTATATGGCAAAATTTTTCTTTGTCAGATCTGTCAGCATTTATTTCATGTTACCTTTAAATTTAACTTCTATGGTTGAATTACGAGTTGAGTGTTATGAAGACACGTTTTTAATTCTAACTACACTTTATTCTTACAAACAACATTAACACGAGTTAAAAGGTAATTTTATGATAGGTAACCATTTAATATTGACTTCATAGTGATTTATGAATCTTATTTACTGGTCTAGATTAGCATCTTCAGTTTCAACCAGGAAATATAATTGATTAATAAAATTAGTTCCTGGAGAATCCGTTAGCAATCTATCTTTTTTGAGATAGTCGATTTTGCTCGTAGAGCACTACAATTATCCGATTGCTTTACCTTTAGGGTGGTGGAGGATTACAGATGGAAGCCACCTTTTATACACAACCCTAAAACCCAATTTCGATCTTATTAAAGTAAATTAAGCTTTGGTTCCATAGGTTACCTCACGCCTAGTGCTCTGTTGAAGAGTTGTGGGTGGAATAGAATTAGGAGCCTAATGCAGATGCCAAACAATTTTATATTAATTCAGCGCGTAACGAAGTTGTGTTTTTACTCTTTATGCTCAACTATATTAGTAATTTTTCTATATTTGTCCACTTTTACTGACTACTCGCTAATTGGAGCATTTGAAATGGTTTAAAAAAACAGGTTTCTTTCATAAGAAGTGCACTGAGAAGTCAAATTTAAAACTAACTTTCAAACAAAACCTAAAAAAAAACATCTTGATTTCGATAAAGAGTTGAATAAATTTGTACAAAAGCAATTCCACCGGTTTCTTAATAGAAGCTTTATTTTAATACCAGTTCACTTTTAGATTAAATCATAGTTTATTGCATGAGGCGAATTTGGTTTGCAACTAACCAAGTCAAAAAAAAATTATGCAAAAATGAAAAACCTAAATATACGCTCGATGTCACATAAAAATAAAAGTTGTTTCACTGCAACACCAAAACGACCTTTCACTATTAAAATAAGAAAAAAATAAATAACAACAAACAACCACAAACACCTAAAGCATAAAAACAACAACAAAAGCAAACAATTTTAATCAGCACAGTCGTCAAGGTTGACTAGAGTAACCAAACGAAGCGATGGCGATGCTAAATGTCAAGCTTATTAAAAAGGGAATGCAGAAAATTAAGAAGGAGAGTGGAAAGAAAAGTACGCATTTAGTTGCATAGTGTGAACAATGCATATAAGTGGGTATAGTTGCCTTTACATACATATGAATGGGCAGCAAAGCGCAGAGGAGCTGCAAGAAATGTGAAATGTTTGCACAGAGTTTCCATATAGTACATACATAAGTATGTAATTACAACACGTGTCATAATACTAAGCGCACTACATATTGAGAGGTTTTAAAAATTTTTTGTTGTTATTTCATTTTAGCTATTTTTTTTTATAAAAATATGGTTTATGCTTTAACAAAAAAAGTTTCAAGCTTTGTGCAATATTAAAAAAATTTTACAAAATATAAAAAAATATAAAAATTTTGAGTATGCGGTTTTTTAGCTCATTCAATTTTAGTACAATGAATCGTCGAAGTAGCTAGGACTTACCGTTGATTTTGGCAAATTTTTTTGTTGAAGGAGTTGCCAATTTTTTGTTCCATATAAAAGAAAAATTTTGAAATACTTGAACAACACCGTTAGCACAAAAAAAAATGTAAAAAATCAACGTTAAGTCCTAGCTACTGCAAACTTGCACTAAAAACTAAATTTGTATGGACTACAAAACCGCATACCCAAAATTTTGCTAAAAAATCTAATTAAAACACTTTAAATTTTTGCGAAAGTTTGTTGATTTATTTTTAAATATTGCACACAGTTTGAATTTTATAAAAAAATAATTCAAATTAAACATCAAAAAATAAATTGTTAAAACTGGTCAATACGTGGTGCGCTTATATTTATGACACGAGGTGTATATACAATATGTATAAGTACATAATTGTTGAGTTGCAAGGTTAATTTTGAAGGGTGAGCCAGGGGTCCATATCTCAGCTCTTGGAATTTTCAGAAATACTGATTACGAAAATTTATTCAGTTAAGTTTGCGTTGTAACAGCCAATGGGAGCAAAAAAGAGTTGCATATGAAAATCATTTAGTTGGTAGATAGCTTGGACGAGTTTCATTTATAAAAAATAAAATAAAAAAAAAATTACAAAATTAAATTAAAACTAAAATAAAAGTTAAATTTGAGTAAAATTTCAATCTAAAAATTGCACTTAGCCGGCTGTAAAAATAAAAAACTTGTTTTTAGCTTATCCGCCAACTCTTTGAATATTGGCACACACGCGTTTGCGTGCACTCTCATTTAAGTGCAAGCGCACTTGAGTAACCAAATGTTTCCGGTATCTTGCATTGCCATACAATTTTTTCTGACTGTACTTATGTGTATGTAAATTTTTTGTAAATAATTATCCACAAAATAGTGCAACTTATATACATGGATATGATTGTATAAGTTTGCGTCTGTGCTTTTGAAAAGTGGGTGAAGTATGACAAATGCCGATGAAAAAATCATTTTACATTTACGACGGAAAATGTTGCAAACTGAGGAAAATGCGTGCCATAATGGTGTATTTATAATGCCATTAACGTTGAAAATAGAGTTATAGTAAATACATATGTTTAAAAATGAAATATTATGTGCACATCTAAAGTGGAGAAAGTTGGATTAAAAAAATTATGCAAGCGATGTGCCAGCCAAATGATTTGTAGAAAATGTGTGCAAAAATGAGGCTGAGGCAAAAGGTGTTGCGATATTTGTCGAAAAAAATTCAATTTTCTTTTAAATTTTAATAAATGCAAGAACATCCGGCCTTACCGACCGATTGGCACGTCTTAAGAACTAATCCTGACTGCGAAAGGCCAGAAACAGGTAAATAGTAACTGTCCAAAGTGTTCTACGCAGATCCGCATCCACAAAAAAAAAAACGCGAAATCTTTGCGTTTGTCTCTTTAAATTAAACAGATACATGTTGAATTTATCAGCCTGTATTGACTGTATTGACAGATATTGTAGACCTAGTTAGATAAGGTCTCGTTTGCAGGACAAAAAGATCGCTAGGGCTTTTGAGCATACAGTGACAGGTGTGGGAAACCTCACCTTAGCACCATAATATGCCTCTCTGTTCATTGAGTGAGCCTTTTAGGAATAGCCGTCTTCTTGTGACTCAACTTAGCTATTTACCATAAGTGAATCCTTCATTTGAAATCTTTGAAAAGTAATAAAAAATTATTTGTGAAAACTTGAAACTTCGAGTAATAGCCGTAGATGCAAGATCAAGGTTTGTGTGGACATTTGAAGTTAGTTAATTACAAAAAAAAACACAAATTTATTTTATGAACAAAAGCCCCGGCTTCAACTTCATTTAAAAATTACAAAATTTTTGTTACCAGCGAGAATAGACCTGTAAGGCATACCCTTTTCAGGTTATTAAGACTACCTAAAACCAAATTTTGCTAACTTTACCCTAAATCTACCGAAAAAACTAAAAAATTAAGAAAACAAAACGAAAAAAGCTAAGTTTGAACTTTTTTTGATAAAAGTTTTTGATTTATCAGGAACCAAATGGACATTTTTCGATGAAAATTTTTTGCGTCTGATTAAAATTTTTGTGAATTCAAATTTTTATACTTTTATTTTCTCAAACAAAATTTGGTTAAAAAATGATAGTTCATAATCACAACTTCTTCAATTTCACATAATTTTTCGTGAAACATATCTACTGAATTTTGTTCCGACAAAATTAAAATTGAATAACTCGAGAACTCAAAATTTTAAATAAAAAAAAAATAAATGTATGTATATAGTTGTTTAAGTAAAGTTTAGAGTTATTAGTCGATCATTGACAAAATTTCGCTATTTTTGTACAAAGATGAACCTGAAAAACTCTGAAAAATTCTCAAAAATTAAAAAAAATTCAGTTGCACTTACATTAATCAGGGACTAAATAACCATACATTGTTTGATGAAAATTTTTTTGTTTTACCATATTTTTTTCAAACAATGTAAAGTAAAAAATGTGAATTCATAACTAAACTGCCAAAACTTCACACATTTTTCTTGAGAAACATGTTAAATTTAAATAACTTGAAAATTCGAAATAAAAAATATTTAAGTTCTGCAAAAGGTGCGAAAGCTTCTAGATTGTTAAGGGCATTCAGCCATGAATTCGCATAACCCTTAGACATTTACGATACCAAAAACAATTCGGATCTACAAAATTCAAGCTAAGAAATCCCACTTAGAATATCTACCTACTTTAAAATCGTACAAGTTTTTGTATGTGGATACAACAACAATGTTTGTAAGTTTAAGCAAGCATGAGTAAAAAACTGGTAAAAAAAAAAATTATATTTTCAAATCAAAATCAAAATTGTAATATTTTTGGTATACATTCTTTGAAAAAACTGATATTTTCAAATCAAAATTACAAATTTAAAGATTTTGAGTAAAAATTGTATGAAAAGTTCTATAAAACGAACAATAATAAAAAAATTTAAATTATATATTTTGATTAATTAGAGGCTAGTAAACATATTTGATGAAAAAATTAAAGATTTATAAATTTTTTTTTGTTTTTTAATTATTTTTTTAAATTTTCCAATTTTTTTAATAACAAAAATTTGAATACCCATAATTGTTAATAAGTTAAAAGTAACAAAAACATAAAAATGTTAATTCATATTAGAAATTCTCACTTCACTCGATCCCGCAAGCGATAAACTAGAATAACTGGAAAGTCGAAATTTTTCTAAATAACATTTTAAAGTTCAGCAAAGGTTTCGATGTTTTCAAGGTTAGTCTGGGCTGATTTCCCACTATATATAGTTTATTTTTTTAATTTTAATATTTGTTTTGGTTTTTTGTTTAACAAATATTTATTTTCTTGCTTTTTAGCTCGTATGCTTAAATATTTTATAATTTTTTTTTTTAGGAAAATTTTAATTTTTGTTTTCGCCATTAACAAAAAATGTCGGCTATTATGAGTCGCTTCTAACCGCGATCTGCCAAAAATACAAGGCATAAAATTTACAGTAACAAAACCAAAACTCGCAGTGTTAAAATTCATGAAAACTCTAGAAATTTCAATGCTTTCCATACTGAAGAAAAAACCGTTGTTATTTTATCGAAAATGTACTCAAAAATCGATAGCATCCAACGTAGGATATCAACTTCAGTCATATTTTGCCTTTTTACTCTTTGCTATTTTTTCGACATTTAATATGTAATCACTTTTATTTTTTATCAAATTTTTTTTTTCCACACTCACCTGTTGCAGCAGCCACAGCTAAAATGACAAAAACTACTAAAAGTTTTGCCATTGTGTATTTATTTTCGTTTTATTTTGCGCGTTGTGTCTTTTTACTTGCGCTGAAGTTTTTTTGAAACACCAGCGATGATCACCGCAGCAACTAACTACGAACGGTATTCACGTTTCAACGCAAGAAATTGCAATAACTCGAAGCACACACAAACTTTCAGTGTTAAATGTTCAAGTGGGGCTCACGACGACGACGACAACGACGACAACGACGAGCGAGCAATAGTCTCACTACTAAATTATATATTACTTCAGTAGTAGAAGAAGCGGAGAGATCGTTTTAGTACAAAGCGCACTATAGCAAATTTGTCCTACCGATCACTAGCAGAGTTCCACTTACACTGCGCCAGCGCAACACCACAAAGATCGCAGCAACTGCCGCGAACAAGTAAATAAAGTAAGCAACCAACGTTTGAACGAGAAATGCTTAAACGCACGCACACACACGAACAGCGACAAAGATTAGCACACCCAGCCAGGAGCGGAGCAAAAAGGTGGATTTGAATATAACCAAATGATGGTGTGGTGTGGTGTGATGTACTATGCTGGTGTGTGGTGTCAACCTTCGAAATCACTGACGTCCACTACTTTTATTACAGAAAAATTAAATGCAAATGCCACCACAAACAATGCAACACCAATAGCAACAACACAGACACTTTATTTATAGACACAATCGTCGACAGCAGTGGTGAATACGTTGAACTCTTTTGCTTTTAGGGGGGTAGAGCGATTTTTATATATTTGAAGCTTTTAACTGCTCTTCACCATGCCCACTTGCAGGGGAATTTGTAGTTAATTAAGTTCCACACTTTTTGTACCACAATTCGTTATGCACTTTCAACACACCGTTGTATGCCGATCGTGTATTTCTCGCATTATTTAAATTTTTTTTGAATTGTGGAAAAAAATTCCTTTCAACTAAATTCAAAGCGTTTTTATTTTATTTTTTTTAATTAATTTGCAATAAAACGCGTTCGTCGCGAATTTTCTATAAAAATCTGTACGTGTCGCGGCGTGCCAGGCTAAGAGAGTGTCTGACACAACAACACGCTTTTATATTCAAACGCTTTTGGTATGCAGTCTGGTTGAGAATGGGCTGAGCAGCGCGCGTCTATGTTGAGTTTCTCTTGACATGGGTGTTGGCAAACAAATATTATATTCGCGTGGTAGGGGAAATGTGGGCCCATAGCGCGTTGGTGTCGCTTGGTGAAGGTTTGCTGGCTTGGCAAGAGAGGTGGGTTTTTGTGGTACGCATACATAACCACTACATGCTTGGGTGTGAGACGCATTTAATGTGGATTAGCTATTGTAAATGGCTTTCTGGTTATACCCCAAATGAAGTAATATAAAGTTTTTAACTACATTTTTGCGTAGAAGCTGCGTTTTAATTGCAGTAATTTAAAAACTTCTCGTAATATTTAGGGCATACACAAGTCTCGACCTAGCAAAATATTAAGAAATAACACACATGTTTAAATGAATATTTTTTTCAAGTTCTGCGTGAAAATTTTCAATTCAGTAAAAGAAGAATATGTATATGTAAAAGTAAACATCTCTATGTTAAAGTTGTTATTTTATTAAAAACGCTAACTGTATCAGCGAAAAGTTACACAAACAAAAAGTATTAATACGGCTGGTTAAAAATGGTTCTTCCAAGTTAATTTAATGCAATATGTAGCAAACAAGATTCGTCTGGCTTCACTTATAATGAAAAAAACAACATTTCTTTCTATCTCACTCCTCTTGCTTTTATGCAATCACATTCCAAACAAAAGACTTAAGCGCGAAACTTTATTGATCATAAACACCTTCTTTATTCAAATTCGCCATTGAATAATTTATTAAAAGAAAGGAGAGATTATATAATAAGATAAGAAATTAACACCACTAAACCAGTAAATATAACGAGATTTTTTTTTTAGATTATAATTAAAAACAGGTAGTATAAATCGGTACTATCTAAGTAAATGAAAAAAGAGAATTTTTAGAACGTGTCTTACCAAAATCAACACATACATACACAGTTATTTATTCTAAGCAATAATAGTTTTTGGTACATTTTTACTCATCAAACATTTATTTGTGACCTTGTTTTTGCCCGCAGCTCTACTCACGTGAAGTTCGTTTCAACGATACAATTTCAAATGTAACTAAAAAGAAAAAAAATATTACATATATCACCGAAATTCGAGAACATGATCAATGTGTAAAACTTCAACTAAATTGGCCAGTTCAGTATAAAATTAAACGTATATTTATATGCGTTCCTAGTCTTAATACAATATATAAGGATGGTCAAAAAAAAGTAAAGTCGGAATTTTAATGTTTTCACCGCCTGCGATTATTCTAATACCAAGCAGTTTATAAATCAATTTTTGAATATTAAACATCGCCAAAAAAATGCAAGGGAGGGGGGGGGGGGGAACCCAAAAAATTTCGTTGGTATAAAAAGAGGTAAACAAACAATTAGGTATTATTATTGGAAGCCTCCTGAATATAAACAGAGTTTTCCGATCGAAAAAGATTGATTTTCAAGTATTCTTTACCATTTATACGAAAAATGTTTTTTCCCCCCATAAATACACGGAAAACCGCTCAAGCTTTGAGCGACCTTTAAAGTTTTGTTGATTTCAAAATAAAAAAACGTGGTATATTTTTTCGTTTGATATAGAAAATCCTATGGTGTGAGAGCATTAAAATTCCGACTTAAATTTTTCTTGGACCAGTTAAATTATTTTTTAGGTGGCAATCCTTTTCGAAAATTTATCTGGATGAAGGCACATGTCAAATAAATTTGTTTAATAATAATAATAATAATATATTGATTAAAATTTGGAAAAAATGGAAAATCTTTTCTGTAACAAGTAATTTTTAAGAAAAAAACAAAACCGACTAATTTCCTCATGATCCAATGATCAGATTTAAACCAAATTAGTATGGGACCACCATTAGTAGGTACCGACTTTCCTTTAAAAAATAATTCTAGAAATCGACTAACGTGGTCCAAAGTTATGAGGTAACATGCATAAAAAAGTATTCCGACAAATTGAGGAGGTAACATTCAAACAAAAGATATTCCATTTGGTAAATGTAAATGAACATTAAATTTGATTTTTTAAACAGGTGGCACCTTCTTCAATATTATAATACGAGTATTTTATTGCATTCAATTTTAATTAAAAGCAAGTGGCAACCCTCTTCCAAATATTTTTGCAATACATACATAGTTCTTGAACTTGTTTCGTTTAATATTCATATTGTTGTAGTATATTAATCTAACCGTTTAAATTTAATTACACTTTAAACAGCTGGCAACTCCTTCAAAATATTTTCGCATTCAAGCTTTCTTAAATTTTTTATTTCATATGCATGTAGTAATATTGTATGTAATGTATGTAGTTTGCATTTAAACAGGTGGCAACCTTCTATAAAAATATCTTAAAAACAAACATTTCATCATGCACCTCTTTATATTGGCGCCCATCATATAACATTTTATTCAACTTAATCATTAAATTAAATTTGACTTTTATAAATGTGGCAACCCTCTTCAAGAATATTTTCAAAATAAATCCTTCTTAAATAAAGCTTTCTTTCACAAAATCATCACCAATAGTAGATCCTGATATATCTGCTTGTTTTGTTTGTATGTGTCCTTCGAGTGCTTTATGCCTAATAGCGGCTAGACCTGGGCATTCACAAAGGAAATGCTGAGCCAGTGACTTGTAATGGTTGCTACAATTCTAAATAATATTGCAGAGTGCCGTGGATTTTTTGCAAGTCTGTATATCCGACCACCTTTTCCTTGACAGTCCAACAAAATGGAAACCAATTTCTCTATGAGCGACTCCGAGGGGCCATCCCAGTGCGACAGCGTCGGATTGCTCCACGTAGGCTCCTGCCTTCTCATTGCCTACAATGTTCCTATGGCCGGAAACCCAGACAATAGAGATGCTTATTGACGCAGACACTGAGCATAATTCTGTTTTACACCTCTGAACTAGCTGGGGATTTTGTGATCGGTGATGCTAGTGCTAACAGAGACGCTTGGCAGTAAGTGTATATTGTTGCTTTCTTTATCCTTCCCATGCCTTTTCCTAGAACCTTACAGGCTTCAAAGATGCCTAAGACTTTCATTTGGAAGATAATCCCCTCGACGGAGAGACAAGGGACGCCGAGTTCCTCGGATTACACAGTCCATCTTCGAGGCGTACTTAGAGAGAAATTGCATCTTTGTCGCCCACTCTGCCACTCTGCCCCTCCTCCACTCTCTTCTGGTCTGGGTTTTTCAAACGGGTTTTTTTCTCAGAAGGCATTGAGGCGTCCATCGTAAAAATATTAGTACTCGTGCAAATAAGGCGAAAATACAGAAAAAGTTGCATTATAAGACATCTGGAGTATCCATTAGATCAGTTAAGTTTTTCTTTCGAGTTACATATGTAATTTTTAACCGAGTTCAAAAAAGGTGGAGGTATGTTATCGCATCACTTTGGACCACGTTGACCGATGGTGGTACTTCAGAGGTGATCCCATACTAATTTAGTTTAGATCCGATCATTGGATCATGAACAAATTAACGGTGCTCTTAAATGTTTATATGAGAATTGAATTCGGTTTGGTTTTTTGCTTAGAAACTACTATGTAGTTTTTTTTCATCGAAATATGCCTTAATTTTGGAGCTCATGAATCAAAATCTGCAACTCAAAATTTATTTTATTTTTTTTAATTTTTTGTAATTTTTCTCAGAAAGTTTGTAGAAAAATACCAAAATTTCATTTTGCACAGGATTGGGGTACTAAAGGAGATAAAGTTTGCTAAAATTTTTCTACGAAAGTTTATTTATTCCATGAAAAATTTATTGATTAAAAACAGCTAAAACATTGTTTAAAAAAAGCAACAAATCAATAGCAATATTATGAATCCCAACAAAGAAGTTCCTCGTAAAACCGCAAATACTTTACAGCTTAGCA
>NW_023462291.1:0-11097 GCF_013731165.1 Rhagoletis pomonella
TAACCGTTCTACCAATTTGTACCAAACTCGGTATGCTTATTGTGCTTGCCACATGAAAGGAAACCATTGAAAATTATTGAAATCGGACTAAAATTACGCCTATTTTTCATATAACGGTAAATTACAGAAATGCTTGAAATTTCGATAACTCAAAATTTAAGGGCCCTAATTTACTCAATTAATCGCCCTCAAATAATACTCACAATAATCTCTTAAAATAATATTATTATGGAATTTTAGAAAAGGGCGTGGTAGCGCCCACTTATAACTATATAACTTTATCCTACTAAGTATAACTGAACATATTGTGTTTGAAATAGGGTATAGTTGGTAGTAGGCTAAGAATGAATGATATTGATGTTGAGAAAAATCTAACAACAATCACGAATATACAAAAACTGCGATATTTTAGTAATTACTGAAGCCAACTCACTCAAAATTACTATTTTCAAAACCCTTTTAGCTTAATATAAAACGGTAAGAAATACATATACATAAGTAGGTTGCTATGCTATGGGGTAAGATATTATTATTATTTTGGAATAGGACTAAAATGACGCCTACTTCCCAAATACCAGTTACATGATTCTATCCGTCTGAATAACTGAACTGCCAGTAGATCTAGATTTTTTATTTCAATAAATATATGTAAATATATTATTTCGTATAACTTCTCACTTTGCCGAAAACTTATAAATATTTCACACATCAAACAAATGTACTAATTCAAAATAAAAACTGAATTTTTTAGGTTGTGCGCCAAAATTGTTCATAGATCATATACATACATATATACATATTTAATTTGCATTGAAAGCTGAAGCAATAGTTTCCTGTAATGGTTTCTAAACCTCATCGTAAATCCTACCTTCCGCACATGATGCTCAACATGAGCTCAGAAATAGTATTTTTTTGACAAACGGGGAATATATGTGTTTTTCAATCGACACTCCTTTGTATAGGGATATACATATGTACATACATACACATTTCAACTACTTATTAACCAATACTTTAACACTCATTATCTACATTTTTTAGTGCATAGTTTAAAGGTTTTACCTGCTTAGCAATAATCGCCGAATAGAGGCGTATATATGCCAAATGACGATGCAACCAGCAACCGGAGATTTTAGTGGGAAAATTTTATGTTAACGAGGTGTAGGTAGTCAAATCCTACCATTGTACTTTGTGCATAAGTACTTGCTATCGCATATAGATTCGCTTTAAGGTTATTGAGGAATGGATGAAGTTGAGAGACGATCTCTAGTCATATTTTGACACTTACGCCATCAAGTTCTTGTAGAAATAATACGTAAAACTGAACGCGTTTTTTTTCAAAACTGCAAAATCAGTTTAATATTGGGTGAAAAAATAGAAGATTTTATGAAAACTTCAAAACAAAATCCAACAAGTGTTTAATTGCGAAGAACATTGAAGCATCAAATTCAACAACTTCAATATATACTACAATCCAGGATATCCAGAGAGGGAAAGAAGAAGAACTACTTGGAGCGGACGGAAAACCAGACGAGCTGAACATATCACCGGCAGAGAATTTTCGTAAATATTTTATAATTTTAATTATTATACATAATTTATATTAGTTTTACAATAAGTGTATACAAGACAATCATGCCAAGGTTAAGTAGGAAATCTCTTTTATTGCGACGCACTGAGAATAGAAGGAGAATGCAAATTATTCGCGAAGATTCTGAAAATAGGTTCAATGAGCAGTCCCAAGATACAGAAAATCGCTCTAGACGCCGATTAGATCCGATAAACCGATCTGCTGAGCAACGTTTGAATACGATGCAACGCAGATGTCGTAGAGGAAATCTTGAGTTTCGTTCTACTGAGCAAGTAAGGAATACCCAGGCACATAGATCTCGTCGAGAAAATTCTCAAATTCGCTCTGCTGAGCAGGAGAGAAACACCCAAGTACATAGATGTTGCCGAGAGAACTCCGAAATTCGCTCTGCTGAGCAGGTGAGGAATTCCCAGGCACATAGATCTCGTCGAGAAAATTCTCAAATTCGCTCTGCTGAGCAGGAGAGAAACACCCAAGCACATAGATGTTGCCGAGAGAACTCCGAAATTCGCTCTGCTGAGCAGGTGAGGAATACCCAGGCACATAGATCTCGTCGAGAAAATTCTCAGATTCGCTCTGCTGAGCAGGTGAGAAATACCCAGGCACATAGATCTCGTGGAGAAAATTCTCAGATTCGCTCTGTTGAGCAGGTGAGGAATACCCGACAGCATAGATCTCGCCGCGAAAGCTCTCAAATTCGATCTGCTGAGCAAGAGAGGAATACCGAGGGACATAGATATCGCCGCCAAAACTCTGCAATTCGCTCTGTTGAGCAGGTGAGGAATACCCAAGAGCATAGGTCTCGTAGAGAGAATCCTCAGATTCGGTCTTTTGAGCAAATTATAAATACGATACAACATAGAAATCGCCGTGAAAATTCCGTAATTCGTACTGTAGAGCAAAGCAGGAATACCCTACAGCATAGGTCTCGACGCGAAAATTCAGTAACTCGGTCTGTGGAGCAATCCAGCAATACTGAAGCTCGCAGAGTCCTGCGCAGCAGAAGTGAATACAGACATTTGGAACGATTACGTGATCGTACCCAAAGATACCAAGCTCGATTAGATGCTGGACGTAGGGAAAATGAGCGTATTCGGGAAACTGAACGTCGCCGACTCACATGAAGAGAAAATCGGGATGAAACGTCTGATTTGAGACGGCGAATTCAATGTCGAGTACGTATTCATAGAGTTGACATAGAAAATAGACAAGTTGAAAATGAGAGGCAGTCAGAGCGAATTCGATCAATACGTGATAGTGATGCTGATAATGAAGATTCTGAAAATGGTGCAGGCTTTAGTAACTTCAGACGCACTTATTTACAAAGCATTAAAAAGGGGCCAACAATAGTTTGTATTTCCTGTGGGGGTTTATGGTTTCCACACCAAGTACGCCAATTAAACTTCAATTTAGTTTCCCAAAGCCACCCGAATGTTGCATCAGCCTTCTATCTTTCGGATAAATTCCCCTCCGAAAATGGAAATTTTAATTTT
Source organism: Rhagoletis pomonella (assembly GCF_013731165.1). Taxonomy (NCBI): domain Eukaryota; kingdom Metazoa; phylum Arthropoda; class Insecta; order Diptera; family Tephritidae; genus Rhagoletis; species Rhagoletis pomonella. The sequence goes on from NW_023462291.1 coordinate 3,085, forward strand.
TGTGTGACTTGCAGAAATGCAATATTGAATAAAAAGCTCCCAAAGTTATGTCTCGCTAATGGACTAGATTTTCCAGAAATACCTGATTGCCTGAAGAATCTAACACCTATAGAAGAGCGTCTTATTATGCCCAGATTACCATTCATGACGATTCGCCCATTAGGGTATCAAGGGCAAGGTTCACTAAAAGGTGCTGTTGTAAATGTCCCTATTTCCGTGAATGACATTGTGACATGTCTTCCTCGATCGTTTGATCAAACACATGTCATTCAAATTCATTTGAGAAGGCGTATGGAATACAGTCACGATTATATGACGGATACCATACGACCTGTAAAAATTATGGAAGCTTTGCGGTTTTTAGTTAACACCCCTTTGTACCGTAAGCACAATATTGAAGTCAACGAAAATTGGATTTCGAACTTTACTAACCAAGAGGAAGTCCCTTTTATTGCGTCTGTCGAAGATGCTCCGTTGATTGAAAATATTTATAGGGAACAAGTTATTTCCCATAATATATCCTCCAATGTTCACCCACCCGTTGAACCTGTTGTTGAAGAGCCTAATGTTGGTGGCCAAGAAACTTTTCTTGATAATGTTCCTGTAGAGAACTTTGACATTAACCGTCTGGTGATAGCTCCCGGCGAGGGCCAAAGGCCTCTTGATATAATACAAGATAATGACTCAGAAGAATTGTCATTCGCTACAATTTATGCTGGGCAAAAGCGCACTTGTACAGAGACGTACAACAAAATTGTACGATCTGAAATCCGCCGGTATGATAGAAGGGCTTGCACCTTACCTAAATTATTTTACGACTACAAAAAGCTAGAATTATTGCAAATTAAGAACAGCACGTGAGTTTGCCTGCGAAAATTTGCCGGTCGTAACCAAGTCACAGCTCAAAATCTTTTAAATGATAACTTTGTTCAAAGCCTGATTTAGCATGATGATGGCTATAAGGTTCTGAAAGGTGTCAGATCTTCTCCTGCGCACTGGGAGGCGGAGAAGAAAAAGGCTATTGCCATGATTCGCCAATTTGGTCTCCCTACCTTCTTTATTACTCTATCAGCTGCTGAGTCCCAGTGGCTGGAGCTATTAGTGATTTTAGCTAAAACAGTCGACGACAGAGAAATCTCTGAGGAAGACGCCAATAATTTATCAACTCAAGAGCGATATCGTCTTATCCGTTCAGATGCTGTCACCTGTGCTAGGTATTTTGACTATCGTTTCCGTCAAATGCTTAAAATTTTCAAAACAAGCGGGGGCATCTTTGACGAACATTCTGTTAAGAATTTCTATTGGAGAGTTGAATTCCAACAAAGAGGTTCCCCTCACATACATGGAATGTTTTGGCTTATTAACGCCCCAAAAATCGATCTACAAAATCCTCTTACTTTTCCGGATGCTATTAGTTTCATTGATAAGTATATTTCCACGGATGGTTCCGTAAGCCACTTGGAAAACTATCTTGGATATCAAAAGCATAACCATAGTCGTTCCTGTACAAGAGAAATAAGGGGACAACAGGTTTCCCGATTTGGTATTCCTTACCCACCTATGCCTTCCACCCAAATTTTATTACCTTTGTCAGAAAACGTAGAAAACTTGGAAGTGCATAGGGAAAACTACTCCAAAATACAAAACTTTTTGAATTCCAATCTTCTTTCGGCTGATATTTCCAACTTAAGTAATTTTGAAAGTTTTCTCACAGACCAAAGAATAAATATTTCATTCGATGATTACTTGCTTGCGCTAAGATCGAGTTTAGCAAAACCAAAAATCTTTTTGAAGAGAAAACTAGAAGATCGATTCATTAACGCATACAATCCCATTATTTTAGAACTACATAAAGCCAATATGGATATCCAGTTTATATTGGATGCATATGCTTGCTGTTCATATATTATTAACTATATAAACAAATCAAATAGAGGGATTTCTAGGCTCTTAAATGAAGCAATATCAGAAGTGAATGCCGGTAACTATACTATTAAGCAAAAACTTCAGCATATAGGACACAAATTTATTTCTGGTACAGAAATATCCGCCCAAGAAGCAGTTTATTGCAACATTGGACTTCATCTATCGGAAGCGAGCAATGCGAAAGTCTTTATAAATACCTCTCGTCCTGAAGAACGAGTGCGGATGGTAAAACCTAGAGCGCAACTTCAGAATCTTCCTTCGGACTCGACCGACATATTTGTTTCTGGAATTTTAGAGCATTATGTTCAGCGACCGACTCAATTAGAGACCGTATGCTTAGCTGATTTTGCATCTCTTTATACATATGTAAAGTCAGCCATAAGGATAGCAGGTAGTGATGATGATGAAGATGGTAGGGAGGCTGACGACTTCCTTGGACATGGGAATGCTCTTCCTCTGAGAGACGGTAGTGGTTTCGTTAAAAGACGTACAAAGCCATGTGTCATCAGGTCCAGAAGATTTAGCCCCGATACCGCCAGAAGTGATTACTTCAGGGAAATGGTAATGCTTTACCATCCATGGCGTGATGAACATCGGGGCCTCATTGAAAATGATAACGAACAAACTTGTGTAGAAAATCATGTTTCAATAGAGGAAAATCGAAGAAAGTATGATGTTTTTGATCAACGAGAGCTCGAAAATGTCTTACATCATCTTCGCGATGAAGTAGATGTTGAAACAATTGAGCAACATAACCCACCTGTTGTAGATACTGAGTTTAGGGTTCTAGCACTTCCCGAAATAGACCCTGGCTTGAATTTGCTAGATCTAAATGAAGGAGATCCATCTAATAATGATGGGGACTCAGGCGGGAATGTAAGACTAATAAAACTCCCACCTTTGATCCCCGTAGAAAACCTTCTTTCTTTAGTTCGTAGCCTAAACTTGAAACAGAGAACATATTTGACCCATATGCTGCACAAGATGAAAGATAATCAGCCATATTATGAGTTTGTGGGAGGTGGAGCAGGAGTTGGAAAGAGTCGTTTGATATATGCAACATATCAGACTCTTAACCATCGGCTAAACTCCGTTCCTGGTACGAATCCAAGTTCGTTAAAAGTTCTTCTTTGCGCCCCTACAGGAAAGGCAGCTTTCGGAATAAATGGTTTAACACTTCACTCTATCTTTTCACTTCCCGTAAATCAATCAAGTCTAGACTTGCGGCCACTTAGCAATGATGTCGTTAACTCAATCTACTCAAAACTCATTGATTTAAAATTAATAATCATTGATGAAATATCAATGGTAGGGGCACGAATGTTTAGTTCAATCGATGCTAGACTTAAACAAATCTTCAAAAGCAATAATGCATTTGGAGGTATCCCCATTATTGCTTTTGGTGATTTAAAGCAACTTTCGCCAGTTGGAGATAGGTGGATTTGTTCTCCCAATCCTAGTGACAACTACAGTACTTTAGTTGGGTCACCTTTGTGGGAATTATTTAAATACTTTGAGTTAACTGAGGTAATGAGGCAAAGAGGGGATCAGCCTTTTGCTATCGCTTTAAATAATATGGCATCCGGTACTATGACAAATGATGACATATCTTTAATCGAAAGCCGTGTGGTTAACTCGAATCAAATTCCTGATGATGCAATCCACCTTTTCTGGTCCAACGAAGAATCTAATAATTTCAATGCACTCAAACTTAGTCTTATCCCCACGCCAACTATTCTTTCAACTGCTAAGGATGTAGTCAAAGGGATAGGTGTGGGCGCGCAAGCTTAGAATATTTTGGAGAGAGTTCGCCTTTTCAAATCTTCGGAAACGCAAGGCCTTTCATATAATTTGACATTAAAAACCACAGCCAAATATATGATTACTGTAAATATCAATACAGGTGATGGACTAGTAAATGGGGCTACGGGGGAGCTTATGCATATTGATTTCGAATTTTCCATGCCATCAACTATTTGGTTAAAATTTTTAGAACCATCTGTGGGTTTGTTGGCGAGATCAAAAAAGTCTCATCTGGGTGATACTTCTTGGACACCAATTGAAAAGACAGTGAGAGCTTTTCAGTATAGGAGGAATGAGCAGATTACAATCGAAAGAACCCAATTTCCGGTTGTTCCCGCTGAGGGAACTACTATATAATATGGAATAACTATCCATAAAAGCCAGGGTGCTACGTATAACAAAGTCGTTGTACACACCCGGCCCAGGATGACCAGGGCAGCTTTGTATGTAGCTTGCAGCCGAGCCACTAGTGCAGATGGTCTCTTTATACAAGGGAATTTTCAGCCACCTAATCCATTTTCGGCATCGGACCCAGTATATAAAGAACTTATTGAATTGAGTACCTCAAAAGCCCTTACTCCAACCTTCCACTTCATGTTGTCACGAACATCAAAACTACAAATTTTATATCATAATGCTCAGAGCCTTCATGCTCATATAGATGATGTTAGAAACGATTACCTGATGCTATCTTCGGATATATTATGTTTCGTCGAGACATGGAGCTATCCTTCGGAAAATTTTGAAATTCCTGGTTTTATTCTATTAAATGAGCTAAGGATAGATAGCACCACAACACGGAATAGGAATAACAGAGGAATTTTAGTATATGCAAAGTCTGAGATTGCTTCATCAATTCAACTTTGCAGAATTATAAAAAAGTATACTGGCCATAAGTCTTTAGAAGCCGTACTATTCAAACATCTTAACATATATGTATTGGTGCTTTACAGGAATTCCGTTTTTCCTATCGGAGATATGGCATCAGTGCTCCGAGACATTCTCAATAATGACTTGTGTAATGAAAAAGTTATTATTGTCGGGGATTTCAATCTATGCCTTAGAACTTATGGGAATAGAATAGCAAATCTTCTAGGAGAATGTAGTCTTAGATCGCTATTAGATTCGGAATGTTCGACAACTCTTGCAGGATCTCAAATTGACTCGGCATTTTCGAACATAAATGGTACTCAAATTAAAGCAGTTGTATATGAAACAGTTCACAGTTACCATGACAGTATCTGCATTTCCGTGTCTGATTTAATTCCTTCCTCTTAACCGTCTCAATAAAAGTTATTTTGTACATACTTTCTCTTTTCTCATAAAAAAAACTATTGTAATTAAATATTTATTGTACACATACATATATATAGGAATATAGAAAATAAATAAGCAAATATTCGAAATGTTTTAATGAAGAAAATTTAAATTTTGTTAACTTTAATCTCAAATATTTTATTAAAAATAAATAAAATAAGTGAAAAATATTCGATGATGTAATAAACCGTTTTTGCAATTAGACATATGTACATGTTGAAATAAGTATATTAATAGCTGTAAAGAATAACTTAAGCAAATATTTGTAAACATCTTTTAAAATAAAAATTAATTTATAACTATTTGAATAAATATTATTTTAACGATTATTTAAACAACTTTCTTAAACATTTTGAAACAAAATTGCAAATTGGTTTATACCTTTTTTCAAAGTGGACGTCGCATTGACCACTTACATGTGTACATGAAAACTCGAAACATTAATTATTTCAGTAGCTCCTGAAATATACCTGTCTAAAAATAATATGTAAAGTGATCTCTTAGCAAAACTTTTATTGCTAAAAAATTTTTTACAATGGTCGTGGAACCGTTCATTATACCTTTCATGAGCATGAAATGGTATTATAACTTTGGTCCGATGTTTGTAAGTACCAGAACAAAAAGAGATAGACCCATTAAAATGTATACTTATATGATCAGAACGTCGAGCTGAGTTGATTTAACCATGTCCGTCTGTCCGTCTGTCCGTCTGTCTGTCTGTTTGTATGCAATCTAGTCTCTCAGTTTTCGAGATATCCGTATCAAATTTGGTATGTGGGTGTATTTTTATAATGTATTAATCATTTGTTGGAACCGGAAGAATCGGACCACTATAACATATAGCTCCCATACAACTGATTGTTCAGATATGAGATTTTTCGTTATAACTTCTCCATTTATATCAACAGAAGACTTACAGTGTAAATAACAAAGATCGGGTCACTATAACCTGCAGACCCCATACAACTGATTGTTCAGATATGAGGTCTTTTATCATAACTCCTCCATTTATGCAGCTAGGAACATGAAATTTCGCACCACTTTCACTCATTATTTACAGAATACTTACAGTGAATATAACAAGGATCGGATGACTACAACATATATCTTCCATACATCTGATTGTTCAGATATGGGATTTTACGGTAAAACTCCTTTATTTGAACAGCTAAAACCGATAAATTTCGTAAGATGTTTTATAAATAATAATACAAAGTCTACTGAGAAAATCATCAAAATCTATGCTGTATAAGCTTTATCTCCTATAGCACTGATTGTTCAGATACCAGTTTTTGCCATATATCTCCTTTATGTAGGAAACTAAACCCAATAAATTGTGTTACCGGTTTACATACCGATCACATAGCAGTGAAAATCACTTAGATTGGTGCCATATAAAGTATATCTTCTATACCTCTGATTGTTTAGATGCGATTTTTTATATAAGTATGTAACTCCTCTATCGATGTATGCAGATGTATTCAAAAGCAGTAATCTGTCAAAGTAAAATTTGCAGATGTTCATGAAAGGTATGAAGCCTTCGGCATAGCCGAACACAGCGCTGCTCTTACTTGTTTATGATTTAATATATGTACTAAAAAATCACATTCACATTCATTAATTGACTTCATTGCTTTTCAGCTCACCAAAAAAAACACGCCCACCTAATATGCAACACATTACTTTTAATCTAGGTATATAAATAATATTGCGAGGGTATATCAAATTTGGGCTCGACCGAATTTAGCCTTTCTTACTTGTTCTTCATTGAAGTAGCTCGCATATGTAAATCGGTTCTTGGAATATTAAGTTGTTCAAAGTATAAATTTGGACATTAAGCTACATAAATAGTTTGCAATAATTACTTAGCTACAGAATCTAGCAGAACAGGAAAAAATTTAGATATTCTATGGAAGGAATCAAATGAAATTTTTTTAACCCATTATAGAATGATACTAACTACGTTCAAAGTCAATCCATGGAAAAAAATACTTGGAAAACAGTCTATGGTTGATCATAGTAGATAATGCACTTCATTTTACAGACAGGAAAGAAAGAGAAATGAAATTATGACTGACTCTGGGATGATTGCATCAACAATTCAAATATTCTATCCGTATGAACATTCGATGGCTGGAGAGTGCCTCAAATCAAAAAGTGGGATCCGTTATTCTTCTCTTTTGTAATCGAGTTTCGGTTCTTGCGGAACAGTTTTTCGGTTCTTTTGGAATCAAGTTTCAGTCCTTCCGAACCGTTATTCGGTTCTTTTGTAATCGAGATTCAGTTTTCCAGGAACCCTTTTGCAGTTCTTTTGGAATCGAGTTTCGGTTCTTCCGGAACCGTATTTTGGTTGTTCTGGAAACGTTTTTCGGTTCCTTTGGAATCAAGTTTCGGTTTTTCACGAACCGTTACTCGGTTCTTATGTAGTCGAGGTTCGATTCTTCCGGAACCGTTTTTCGGTTATTTTGGAATCGAATTTCGGTTTACCGTAACCGCTTTTCGATTCTTGTATGAATCAGGCCGGCCGGTTCTCTAAAGAACCAGTTTCTCCGGTTCATCACATCAAGCGTACGTGGTAGGTTTTGAGGAGCCTCGGTGTTATCTTTCGTGTTGCAAAAATTTGTTTGACCTTTGGAAAATGCTTTCAGAATTAGAAGTAGACTAGGGGTATGCTAGAAATCTTGCCAAGCCGTTGCACGTTGCACGGGTTGCTTTACTTGCAAACACACAACAACAAAATACAAGGGAAGCTACATTTCCTATCGCTGCAAAGAATGCAACGTTGAAAACAATGCATTTATTTTCAAAAAAGCATAGCAAGATAAATGCGACCCTGTGTTTGCTGGTTTGTTGGGGAATTGCTACATACTATACTTATGTATGTCTCTCATTTCGCTCAATTCATTAAATAATATATAATATAATAATCGCTGTATCTTGTTAATGTATTAGATACAAAATTTCGGG
>NW_023462291.1:11197-19914 GCF_013731165.1 Rhagoletis pomonella
TAAATATATTTTATATCAAAATATATTCGAAAGACTAATAAACTTAAACTCTCTTAAACATTTGCTACTCCTGGCCAGTTTACTTAGCTCTCATCCTCTGACGAATCGTTGAACCAGAACTCGTTGTACTCATTTTACCACGTTTTTATAAACTTGCTTTCTTTTTTACTTCATTTTAATTAGAACAAATTCACATAAATATGTATAAGCACAATATTTAGTTTGCTCGATTTGTAAACAAAGCTTCTCAGCGGTGAAAAATATACTATTGTGAACAACCTAAACGAGCGAAATTCACAATAGCGCTATTCTTCATCGAATGAGCGCCATAATACCAAATGAAAATTCGTTCGCTCAGCACTTTCGACCACAGTCGAAAATCGAATGCAACTCATAATAGGGGCCTATATTATATATTATTTAATGAATTGAGCGAAATGAGAGACATACATAAGTATAGTATGTGCAATCCCACCTACAAACCAGCGAGCACAGGGTCGCATTTATCTTGCTATGCTTTTTTGCAAATAAATGCATTGTTTTCAATGTTGCATTCTTTGCAGCGATAGGAAATGTAGCTTCCCCTGTATTTTGTTGTTGTGTGTTTGCAAGTAAAGCAATCCGTGCAACGTGCAAAATTGGCAAAATTTCTAGCATACCCCTAATTTAATTCTAATTCAGAAAGCATTTTCCAAAGGTCAAACAAATTTTTGCAACACGAAAGATAACACCGAGGCTCATCAAAACCTACCACGTACGCTTGATGTGATGAACCGGAGAAACGGGTCCTTTAGAGAACCAGCCGGCCTGATTCATACAAGAATCGAAAAGCGGTTACGGTAAACCGAAATTCGATTCCAAAAGAACCGAAAAACGGTTCCGGAAGAATCGAACCTCGACTACAAAAGAACCGAGTAACGGTTCGTGAAGAACCGAAACTTGATTCCAAAGGAATCGAAAAACGTTTCCAGAACAACCAAAGTACGGTTCCGGAAGAACCGAAACTCGATTCCAAAAGAACTGCAAAAGGGTTCCTGGAAAACTGAAACTCGATTACAAAAGAACCGAATAACGGTTCGGAAGGACTGAAACTTGATTCCAAAAGAACCGAAAAATAGTTCCGCTAGAACCGAAACTCGATTACAAAAGAAAGGAATAACGGATCCCACTTTTTGATTTGAGGCACTCGCCAGCCATCGAGTTACCATCGAATGTTCATACGGATAGAATATTTGAATTGTTGATGCAATCATCCCAGAGTCAGTCATAATTTCATTTCTCTTTCTTTCCTGTCTGCAAAATGAAGTGCATTATTTACTATGATCAACCATAGACTGTTTTCCCAGTATTTTTTTCCATGGATTGACTTTGAACGTAGTTGGTATCTTTCTATAATGGGTTAAAAAAATTTCATTTGATTCCTTCCATAGAATATCTAAATTTTTTCCTGTTCTGCTAGATTCTGTAGCTAAGTAATTATTGCAAACTATTTATGTAGATAAATGTCCAAATTTATGCTCTGAACAACTTAATATTCCAAGAACCGATTTACATATGCGAGCTACTTCAATGAAGAAAAAAAAGTTAAATTATATGGTCCAATTATGGGTGTCGCTCATAATTATGCCATTTTGACAGGTCACCAGCTGAACATGCAGCTGTTGTGCTAATGAATAAAGCAATCGAAAAGTATGGGGCTACGATGCCGGCGGGCTGAGATTATGCTGAGCTCTTATATGGAACATTTTAATCGATTAGCTCCCGCCTGAAAGGGTCGTTTTGACCCTTACGTCAAAAACCCCCGCAAAAGGCAACTTTGGAAGGTATTTAGAATATTTATATGTTCTAGAAAATTATTCTTCGGAAAATTTTACTAGGGGTCTTTTCAGGCAAAAGCTTCATGCCACCAACGTAAAAGTCTCTAAAAATTTAAAATAAACAAGTAAGAAAGTTTAAGTTCGGGCGGAGCCGAACATTAAATACCCGGCGCAAATATTAAATATATGTTTTCCACCTTCCCGAAAGCTACCGCTACATCGTAATCCGGGGTTTATCAATTTTGAGTAAACCAGCGTCCTTAAATTTCGAAATATTGAAGTTTCAAGCATTTTTAAAATTTACCGTTATATGAAAAGCGGTAATTTTAGTTCGATTTCAATAATTTTCAGCGTTTTGCTTATATTTGGCAAGCACAATAATCATACCGAGTTTGGTACAAATTGGTTCAACGGTTACCGAGATACATATATGTGATCATAAGTGGGCGGTGCCACGCCCATTTTTCAAAATTTTATCATAAACGTATTTCTTGGTAAAGAATTGCTGCAAGCGTCAATTTAGAATAAATTAGCTTTAATATTTACTGCTTTATCGAAGATTCCGTATTTCTCTAAATTACCGTTATATGGAATGTGGGCGTGGTTATTGTCCGATTTTAAAACTTTTCGGCCAGTTGGTATGATGTACCAAAGCCAACAACTGTGCCAAGTTTGGAAGAAATCGGTGCTGCGGTTGCCAAGATATACACATGTAACCATAAGTGGGCGTGGCTACGCCCATTTTTCAAAAATTTATAATATTCTTATTTTTCGTCTAAAACTTATTGTAATTATCAATTTTGAGTGAATTATCTTCAGTATTTACTAAAATATCGCAGTTTTCGTATTTCTGAAAATTACCGTTATATGGGAGGTAGACGTGGTTATTGTCCGATTTTGCCCATTTTCAATACCATCCGTCCTACGCCCGAAAGAAGTACACGTACCAAGTTTCGTTACGATATCTTAATTTTTACTCGAGTTATCGTGTGCACAGACGGACAGACGGACGGACGGACGGACGGACGGACGGACGGACGGACGGACGGACGGACAGACAGTCACCGCTTAATCGATTTCTCTTTTTATCCTGATCATTTATGTATACATTTGTCTATATCTATCTCGATTCGTTTTGCCTGTTACAAACAACCGTTATGTGAACAAAGTTATAATACCCTTGTGCACAAGTGCGCTCGGGTATAAAAAAAAGTTAAATTATATGGTCCAATTATGGCTGTCGCTCATAATTATGCCATTTTGACAGTTCACCAGCTGAACATGCAGCTGTTGTGCTAATGAATAAAGCAATCGAAAAGTATGGGGCTACGATGCCGGCGGACTGAGATTATGCTGAGCTCTTATATGGAACATTTTAATCGATTAGCTCCCGCCTGAAAGGGTCGTTTTGACCCTTACGTCAAAAAAACCCGCAATAGGCAAATTTGGAAGGTATTTAGAATATTTATATGTTCTAGAAAATTATTCTTCGGAAAATTTTACTAGGGGCCTTCTCAGGCAAAAGCTTTATGCCACCAACCTAAAATTCTCTAAAAATTTAAAATAAAAAATTAACAAAAAAAAAATTATTTTTCTTACAAAAAAAATTTTTCGGATTTAACCGAATTTTAGAAACAAAAAGTTCGATTTCAAAAATTCGCCATTTTGGAGCTAAAATTTGATTAAAATTCGAATATCGAAGCTTCGAATATCGAATTTACACATCTCCACCACCAACTTGTCCATCAAACGCAACTCATTATTCAAAATGTATCTCGCACAGCAGTGCGAACTCGTGCACCGAATTCATTAAAGCATCGGAATATTTAGTGCATGTTATACATACACACATACTTCAAAGGAAAAATGCATAAAGTAATAAATCAACTAGTAGAAAATAAAAATAATTTCCAGTTAGCGCCAAAACTATGTACGCACATAAGATGTGTACTTAGTTAGTTCTAGCTACATACATACATATATATATACGTACGTACATATCTGACTATTTTTATGTGTACAACCACGATTGCGTCAGTTTAGTTTTTATTGCAGCCGTAATAAATTATAACCATTAATACTACATTTGAATGAATGAAGTGCATATTAGGTTGCAAGTTGCACAAATACGGCTGCGACATAAATCATTTCCTCTTTTCCCTACTGCGCATTCACGTTATCATATGTAATGTTAGTGGAAGCGACAAAACAAGCACGAAAAGTTGACATTTCTGTCAAGCTCTACTGGCATGTGTAATCAACGCTTGTAATTTTCGTTATTGCTTTGTTGCGTTGTAAATTTTCAGCAGTTAAATGTTGTTACATTAGTTACGATTAGATATTTTTGACATTTGACCTTTCATTACTTATATTTGCTTGCGCAAGTGATGCTATCCCCGCAAGAAGCTACTTACCAGTGACAAATTTTCAGATTCATTCGAATCGGGATCATTTACGAAGATTCATTACAAAATATTTCTAAGCATTGGATTTCAAAAATTTTCAATTTTAATGTACCAACAAGAAGAAAGGCGGGCGCTGTGGTGTAGTGGTTAGAAGTGCGCACTACCATTCCGCAGGACCTGGGTTCGAGCCCAGTCCCGCCCAATATGAATAACAAAATAAGTTTTTCCGATTATCCTTATTGTGACTGCCTAGGTCAATGGCATACTTCCGAGTGTACTTCTACTATAAAATACAGCTTCTCTTAAAAATACAATCGCCGTTCGGAGTCGACGTAAACTGTTGGTCCCAACTCTTTGTGTGACAACATCAAGTCGCACACTACAAATCGGAGGAGAGGCTCAGCCAAACCATAACATGCTGTGTAAGCGCCTATTAGTGCGTGTACCAAATTTGGGAATAATTGATTCGCCCGTTAGTGAGATATCTTCGTATAAAGTACAAAACCGACCATATACGAGGTTTTGCATTAAACATTAACCAAATTAAAACCCCGTCCAATCAAAACAAAAAAATGTGTTTCTTATGAGACCCCCTTCTTTGATGACGACCACGGCAAACGTATAAAGGACTATGATTTGAGGGCAAGTACCTGGACTCTTAATAGGTGCGTCTGGCAAGCTGGTTGATATCCTCGGCAAGACAAAGGTAACTTCACCGCTATCGAGGAACAGGGACGCGAAGAGAGACTCCGCCGGCGAGTACTGTCGTTCAACCCGGTGGACGAGTGTGTAGTCACAATCCTCATCAAAGCGAGATTCTTCAACATATTGCTCATATGCGCCAATGCACCGACGGAAGAAAATGACGAAGCGCCAAAAATCTCCTTATGTGATCACGTTGGAGCGCAAACACGCTGCCCTGTCACGATATCAAAATCGTGCTGTGCAACTTTAATGCCAAGGTGGGTAGGAAGGGATCTATGATGCCACTACAAGAAAACTAAGTCTCCACGACGAAACATGTGCTAAAGAACTGAGGTTGATCGACTTAACTGGGGTCCGAAACATGGCAGTATATAGCTGGGTTCCAGCATAAAAAGGTCTATCAATTTATATGGTGTTCGCCCCTAGACTCCCACACCTGCTCTTAAGAAGCACTCTTCAACAAACCGGCATATGCGAGCTGTTGAGCCGCATATCCCGCTCAATATGTACCGCCACCGGATTTCAGCGAGTCCGAAAGAACAACTGATCAAGTGTCAAAAAGCTGCGATCGGGCGCAATGCTCGTTATGCAGGTCCATTACAGGCAACTGAAAAGGGAAGCGATACTTATTTTCTGTAATAAAAAATGGCAGGCCGAAGAGGTGGAAATCCGTCCGACAGGAAAAACGCTCGAAAATTTTACCATAGAGTTAGGCGACTTACGGAAGGTTTCAAGACCAAGGCAAACTCCTGTAAGAACAACCATGGCGACCCTGGCTGGGCTTCATCAGTTTGGCTTTAGACCTGGAATCCCCCATGGATCAGGTATTCATGATACCCCAAATCTTGGAAAAGACTCACGAAAAAAGGATCGACACACACCATCTATTTGTCGAAATCAAAGCTGCTTTCGATAGCACTAAAAGGTGTTACTTACACGCCGCTATGTCTGAGTTTTATATACCCGCGGATCTGATATGGCTGTGAGAAATACCACCAGCTCCACCACTAAATGAGGATTCCGATAGGATTGCTCCTTTTCGTATGACTTCTTTAATCTGGTTTTGGAGAAGATAATAAGAGCTGCAGAAATGCGTCACCATCGGTAAAAAAACCGCGAAGTCTGTTTTGACTTTTCCAAGTTGTATAGCGAAGCTAAGCAAATTGGTCTGGTGGTCAACGAGGACAAGACGAAGTATTTACTGTTATCAAACAAACAGTCAGCGCATTCGCAGCTAGGCACCCAAGTCGCTCTTGACAGTTATAACTTTGAGAAAGCAGAGAATTTCGTTTACTTGGGCACCAGGACTAACACCGATAATAATGCCCGCATCGAAATATAACACAGAATCACTCTTGCCAAAGAGTGCTACTTTGGACTGGGTATGCAATTCAGAAGCAAATTCCTTTCCCGACGAACGAAAACCACACTCTATAAGTCACTCATCATGCCCGAGCTGCTATGTGACGCAGAAGTATGGACAATGGCAATATCCGATGGGGCGGTTCTTGGAGTATTCGGGAGAAAGATTTTGTGGAAAATTTAAGGGCCTTTACGCGTTGGTGACGGCGAGTACCGCAAACGATAGAGCGATAAGTTGTATGAGCTTTACACCAACATGGACATAGTGCAGCGAATTAAAATACAGCAGCTTCGCTGACTTGGCCATGTCGTCCATATGGGCACCGACGCTCCAACTCTAAAAGTATTTAACTCGGAACCCGCTGGTGGTAGCAGAGGAATAGGGAGGCCCCCCATGCGATGCAAAGAACAAGTGGAAGAGTACTTGTTTTCGTTGGCATTTCAAATTGGCGTCAGTTGGCACAGAAGAAAAACTACTAGCGTGCTGTCTTGAATTCGGCCAAACCGCTTAGGCGGTTTAAAAGGTATGTATGTATATGCTATACTTGTAAAAATGGGAGAACCAAAGTTTCAGCCAAATCTGATAATGTTAGCACGCGCCTCCTTGAGGTTCAAATTACGAATAATAACGATTTTTTTTAAGTCCTAGCTTTTCGTCCTTAAAATCGAAACTGATTCGATTATTACTTCATAGAAAATTCTATTCATATTAATTTTGATCTTAATATCATTTTTGCTTAGACGTATATTTTTTAAAATATTTAGCAGAACAACGAAAAGAATCGAGGCAAGTAGCTGAGATGGTAAGATTTATATAATCAAGAAATAATAAACGTGAGTTCGTGTTTTTCACTAATTCTTCAATAATTGAATAATAATAATAATTGACAGAGTATAATTTCCCACGCCGATACGAAGCAGGACCGGAAGTGAAAAGGGCAGGTACTGTCTAGGTGAAAGACGGGTAATTATTTTTAAATAGATATGCTATTGCTGATAGAGATGCGGTACGAATTATAGCAGCTACAGAAGAAATATTAGGCCATGACACACTAAAATTAGTTGTAAGCAGAGTTCGAAAATAAACGAAATGAATCGTATTGTTTTGTTTCGTTTCTCTCATAACAGAGAGCAAAACACAACCGAAACCCAGACAAAGAAAATTTTAGTTGTATTGGGTTTCGTTCTGCTTTTGTGCGCGAGTGCAAACGAAAAAAAAAGCATAAAGTGCGCAGCTGGGTGAGACAAAACTCTCAGAAATGATTCGCAAACGTTTGCTTGGCGATTTGCTCATTACCAGAGTTCGAAAATAAATGAAATGAATCTTATTGACTCTAGTTGAATTGGGTTTTGTTCTTCCTATAGTGCGTAGGTGGGTGTGGCAAAATTCGCAGGAATAATTCGCAAACGTTTGCTTGATATCACAGCGCACGGCAGTACGCGCGAGTGACGAAAGCAGCAACAGTAGCATGCTAAAATGACTCTCTTATATATACACGAGATTTGGAAGTTTTTATCCAGACATCCAATCGACATGTTTGATATATCGTAAACATTTAACCGGATTCTTAAAAATTTGGCTAAAGTGTTGCGAAACAAAAAACGTGTTTGTGCTTTTGCCGGTTTTAGGGGGCATATGGGTACACCCAACATATTTAGTGTTATTCTATAGGTCAATACCTTTCAAACGATATCTTATATATTAAGTTCCGGCTACTAGTTGGAAAGATATAGAGGCAAATGTGTTTTGGTTCGTGTCTCCACTACGAGATGCTTTGGTATGTATGTGGCGTCTGTACGTACCATCATTTAATTTTTTTCAAACTTTCAGGAATTAAAGTAAACAAAAAACTAAGAAGGTTTTGTGTCAGGATGTTTTGATTCGTATGCCTGTGTGGGCGTGGCTGCTGCCTGAAATTCGAAAAAAGGCAATTTTTTTAACTACCACTGAGGCCGCACTACTCAGTCCATGTCATTGATGTGGATATCAGTAGAAGGGTCTTCAAACAAGCTATCTAACGCTATCTTTTGTGTTTATAAAATATAAATACGCCATAACGTTATCGCCTGAAAACTAAAAATCGGGCTGCTGAAAATAGAGATTTCGGGCATTTTCTCAAAAACTGGTGAGTCGATTTTATTCTAAGTTTCCACAAGTCTAGCCCAAAACCTTAGCTTTCATCTGGTGTATAGCTTATATCTGGGAAAACTCTTGTTGTGGAGATATTGCTATTCAAATTGAAAAAATGTCGCTCCAAAAAAAAAATGTCGCTCCGGGGTGTATCAATTTTGAGTAAATTAGCGTCCTTAAATTTCGAAATATTGAAGTTTCAAGCATTTCTTAAATTTACCGTTATATGAGAAGCGGCCGTTATTTAGTCCGATTTCAATAATTCTCAACGTTTTGCTTTTATGTGGCAAGCACAAT
>NW_023462292.1:0-19877 GCF_013731165.1 Rhagoletis pomonella
GTATGGTGTCAAGTTAGCACTACATACCATTTTTTCTTAAAAAACGAGAGCTAAAAATTTTTTCTTTCCACAACAAATTTACAACAAAAACACTACAATTAATGCCTTAGTTAACTTTTGCAAATTCGAAAAGTGTAGTGCTAACTTGACACACGTACTTATGCTGCGTTGGCGTCGAATTTCAATGCAGCCGTGCACATAGCCAAAATTTGGCAACGCTAACGCCAACAGAAACCAGAAAGATCGAGTGGGTCGGTCGTCGGCTGTTGCAAATAAATAAAATTATGTTAAATATTATTGCCTTTTAATCAAATGAGGGCAAGAAATATATTTTTTCATGCATATTGACAAAAAATATTAATTTAAAGGGTGAACACACCAAAACTGCGACACTTTGGGAAGCTTATAACTTACCAAAACGAATTCAATATTTTGAAATTCAAATACCATAAGCTGACCATGCCCTTAGTTGTACGTAGAAGAAATTTCATTTGAATTTGATTCCCAGTTGAGTTAAAAATGGCAACCGAGTTAGAAACGAGACAAACCATTTTGCACGAGTTTATAAGTGATCCGGCCTTAAGTACACGTAAAACTGCTAAAAAATTAAAGATTGCACTATTCGACAGTTTGCAGGGTTGTAATCGGTACAAATAAGGCCTGGCAGTTACGAGAAAACCAGGGAGCGGGGGTTAGCATGGTCAAAGTGATAAAAACAGTGCTCGGAAGGTCCTCAGTGCGTTTTCGCGAGATCCGAAGATTTTATCGCGTTATGTTGCAAAATCCGCACGGAGATCGCAGTTTTTCGTACAAAAGGTAAAGCGGAAAGCTTCATTGAGATGTTCTACAGCTCAAACAGCGCCAGAGCGAGGCGCAAAGTAGAATGTTACAGCGAAATCGCGCATTCGGAAGTTGTATAAATTCTAAATTAAAAAATACAACTGCATTGTTATGGACTACGAAACCTACTGCTATAAAAATTCAAAATATATTGCAGGTCAAGATTTTTATACTGGTGCAAGTCGTCAAGATGCCCCTGAAAGTTGTAAGCTGAAAATGAAGTCCAAATTTCAAAAAAAACCACATTGTTTGGCAAGCTATTTGTTCCTGTGGCCGTAAGAGCAGCCCTTTTTTCCCATCCGGGACAATGAATGATCAAGTTTATCGAGATGAGTGCCTCAAAAGGCGTCTTCTGTCATTTATCAACAGATAAGGAGTAGGCCACTGTTCTAGGCGGACATGGCAACCTGCCACTATGCCAAGGACACATTGCCGTGGTATAACGCAAATAACATCAATTCTGTACCTCACGACTTCAATC
This sequence comes from Rhagoletis pomonella, assembly GCF_013731165.1. Lineage (NCBI taxonomy): Eukaryota > Metazoa > Arthropoda > Insecta > Diptera > Tephritidae > Rhagoletis > Rhagoletis pomonella. The sequence continues at coordinate 1,322 of NW_023462292.1, forward strand.
CACCTAATAGCCCAGAGCCACGTCCTATTGGGGAATATTGGTCAATTGTCAAAGGAATCTTGAAGAAAACAGGTGAAACAGTGAAAAATATTGAAGAGTGCAAAACAAAGCAGTTGTGCGCATCGCGTAAAGTCGATGATGCAGTCGTGCAGAACATGATGGAATACCGATCACTTGCATATGGAGCAAATAATAACTAATATTTTAACATTTTAATAACATCTAAACTTCCAAGTTGTATAATATAAAAAAAAATAATTTCAAAGCCTTCTAGTTTGTTTCTGGTAGTAATTTCTAAGTGTCGCAGTTTTGGTGTGTTCACCCTTTATCTGTCGGTAATATTGTTAATTCAGTGGCCAAGGCATTCTCTGCGAAGCTTTATTGTAGAAAGCGTACTTTTAACGTGCGTACGCAACGTCAAAGTTTTAGGTATGTGGACCGGCCTCTATTCTTTGTTTACGCAAATTTTTTTTTTTTTGTGTTTTGTGTTTTTATAAATTTATTGAAAATTGGGTAATTAAAGTTCAAGTGTGCATATTTATAAATAAAGATTATAAAACTTCACTAAAAAAGCTGTGCAAAGTAAAAAAAAATATTAAACCAGAAAATTTTGTAAGTATTTTGGTTATTATGCTGACTATTAATGTAATAAGAAATTAAGGCGTCTGGCCTTTTTAGCTGCGAAATCATTTATTATTTCATCTGTTTCAGGATCAAATCGATGATGGGTACTCATTATGGCTAAGCCGTTAAGTCTTTCTTCTCCGGTTTCTCACAAAAGTTTTTAACCTTTTCAGTGTTGAAAAAGATCGTTCTGCTGTGCATGTTGTGACCGGCATTGTCGCATATACTTTATGAGCACCTCAACCTCAACCTATACGTTGATGAGCACCTTTTCCGGCACATTCGTGAGAAAAAAGTGCACAATATTTGCAAAGCGCACCTGTTCCTTTGGCTTGCGAATAAATAAGCCAGTCATATCTACATACACATGTAATTGGGCTCCATTATTTAATAATAAATAGCATTAATTGCAAGCTATACCTTGTCAACCAATGGCGTTGGAACTTAGATTCCTTTTTCCTGTTCCGCTAAACCGAAAAGATTCTTCAGGCATCCAGGGTGAAGTAAGAAGGGTATATTTTTTGCTTTCTTCTATTACCATTCCCAAGAAAGCACCAATGTCCCAAACTGTTGACGTCTGAAGATTCTAATATTTCTGAAGGACCAGCTATTTGAAGTGATGTCTCGCAGACTTGTTGCTGTGCAGGAGCACTTTCATCATTGACTTTCTGTCTTTTAAATCCATACTCGAACAGCGAATTTCGTTTTATACTCATTGTAACTTGCAACTCACCTCGCAGTTTAAATTAGTGTAAATGTAAACAAACCGTGCATGGTTGTAATAAGAAGTAGGCACGGCCTACTGGATTGTTAAATAAACGCTCAAAATGACCAAATTACAGTACAATTCCCTTTATTGTACAACAAACACTTTACAATAGTCCTTAAAGCAATTACAACACTTTACAAAACTTGCTGCATCTCTGTTTCTCAACTGAACTTCTGGTGCAGCGGCCTAATATCCGTTTAACTGGTAAGGCTGCCTTGAGGCAGCCTTCCTTAATAGATACATTTTTCAGCGGTCAATATTTGTTTCGGCGCAAAAACCATTCTTTTCGTAGACATTTAATTTACGCATTATTTACCGTTACTTTGTCATCTGCTGTTTAAAATTGGATTTATTCTCACTTTACTGTCAAAGTATAGTCATTTAGCCTCAAAAATGAATTCCAGTGAAAGTTAAATTTTAAAGGTCAAGTAACCAAAGTTTTATTCAATAGATTCGATCCAAAATTTAATAGTAAATGCGGAAAAGTGTATGTTTTCGCTGTTTATTCTCTGTGACTATGAAAAGAAAACCAATCGTGGTTCAGAAGTGAAAATGTAAAGGCGGCCTAAAGGCAGCCTTGCCTGTTTACGTCAAAACTTGCATTTTCGACTTTTGGCTTTATCGCCATTGTTTTCAATTTATAATTATTATTGTTTCTTATTATTTTTCATAGAACAGAAAACCAATGGATGTGGTGTGGTGGGGATGGGGTGGTGGCTGGTCAGAACCCCCCCTAGAGTAGCACATTTCACTATTTGCGTGGAAGACTAGCACATTTCAGATTTTTGCGTGGAATAGTAGCGAATTTATACAAAGTGGTACCAGCAGCCGCATAAAAACCAAACATACATGTATGTTATAATTATTTCTCCTCGACTAAGCTGAAAGTTTATTGTTGTGTATGGAGCTTTTCGATCTTTTATTACAATTAGAATAAACGTTTATTTTCCTCCTACTTGTTTTGGCACATATTCGCGTCTTCTTCAGGGAATCTATTTATAAATACGAGAAACATATATGTACATTAGGGTGGTCCAAAAATGCGTGTGAAAAGGTAAAGTCGGAATTTTTATGCTCTCACCACCTAGGATTGTTCTATACCGAAAAAAATATACCCAAATTTTTTATTTTAAAATCAAAAAATATTTAGAGGTCGCTCAAAGCGCCCAAAGTTTTCCATGTATTTTATATGTGGAAAAAAAACTTTTCGCAGAAATGGTATAGAATTCAAAAAAAACTAATATTTTTCTATCGGAAAACTCTTTTCATCTGCAGAAGATTCCAAATTGTTTATTTAACCCACAAAAACCCCGAAAAATGCAATGGGGGGACAAATAAAAAATCGTTAGTATTAAAAAATGGTTAAATAAATAATTGGGTATTATTATTGTAAGTCTCCTGAAGAGAACCAGAGTTTTTCGATCGAAAAATATTAATTTTAAAGAATTCTATACCATTTCTATGAAAAGTTGTTTTTTCCCATACTTATAAAAATACATCGAAAACTTTGAGCACTTTGAGCGACCTCTAAATATTTTTTGATTTTAAAATAAAAAATAGGGGCATTCTTTTTTTCTATATATGTAGAACAATCCTAGGGGGTGAGAGCATTACAATTCCGACTTTACTGTTTTTGGACCACCCTAATGTACATGCAGTCATATCAAGAGCACCTCATTTCAAAGATATATATTTTTCCACTTATGTTTATTTATTTATTTTTAAGAATTTTGATTAAAATAAGGTTCATTCTCTGAAAAAATCCATATAAACCCATATTTAAAACTTTGTAGAAAACTAAAAAAAATCTAAAAATGTTCATCCAAATATCAAAATTATTTTCTCAGAATTTGTTGAGTACCATTGCACAGTGGTTGCATTTATATGGGGAGAGCGGCCAAAAATACTTTTAATGGATATATCGGGATAAAATTTTTACCCTAAGGTCTGTTAAGGGAGTGCAATGGCGTATAGTCGTTGTGCTGTGTATGCAGTTACAGTTGCACGGCTATACTCAATCCCGACTCTTGCGTCCTCGTTCGCGCACTCTGGGCAACGTGAGCAATCCAAGTGCGAGATGCGGTAACCAATCCGAATGGAGCCTTGGGTCGCGGCAGAAAGAGAGGGAGCTTCGGTGGGGCCACTCCGACTTATTCGGTTTAAGGGCTCACTGAAGTCTGCAGCGTCTGTTCACCAGTAGGTGCGGCTGCAAGCAGGTGTCTGTCTTGGAGCAAGCGGCTCGCTATATAAAGGTGTATTTGGTTGTGAAACCACTCCCGTCCCAGCAATGGGTTGTGCGCTGGGTTTGGGACCCGCCACGTAAAAACCCCTTCCAGTGAAGAAACGAAACAATGCCTCGGATGATACCCCCCCCTTATTATGACGACCACGGAAAATGTTAAAAGGACTACGATTTGAGGGCATGCAACTGGAATGTCCGGACCCTTAATGCGGAAGGTGCCTCTGCCCGGCTGGTTAATGTCCTCGTAAGAACAAAAGTTGACATCACCGCCATCCAAGAAATGCGTTGGACGGGGCAAGGCAAGCAACGTATACTATAGCTTCCATGTAAAGGATTTGTGGTGGGAGAGAGACTCCGTCGACTAGTACTGTCGTTCACCCCGGTGGACGAGCGTCTAGCCATAATCCGCATCAAAGTGAGATTCTTCAACATCTCGCTCATCTTCGCCCATGCCCCGACGGAAGAGAAGGATGAGGTATCCAAGGATCTCCTCTATGAGCGCTTGGAGCGCACGTACGGGCGCTGCCCCCGCTACGATATCAGAATCGTGCTTGGGACTTCAATGCCAGGGTGGGAAAGGAAGGGATCTTTGGAACCACCGTCGGAAAATTCAGCCTCCACGACGAAACGTCCCACAACGGACTGGGGCTCATCGATTTAGCCGGGGCCCGAAACGTGGTAGTATGCAGTAATAGGTTCAAGCATAAAAAGATTCACTAAGCTACGTGGCTGCCTCCGGATCGAAAAACGAGAAACCAAATCGACTATGTTGTGTTGTGAAAGACGGAAGGCATGCCTCCAGTGTTTTGGACGTACGTACACTCCGAGGCCCAAACATCGACTCGGACCACTATCTTTTTGCAGCGAAGATACGCACACGCCTCTGTGTAGCAAAAAAATGTGCGCCCGAATATGCAAGGAAAGCTTAACGTCGAAAAGCTGTAATCACAACACGCAGCCAATGCATTCGCTACTCGACTCTCACACCTGCTCTCAGGGAGCACTCTTCAACAAACCGACATATGCGTGCAGTGGAACCACATTTCCCGCTCATTAAGTACCGCCGCCGAAGAAGTAGTCGGACTTCAGCGAGCCCAAAAGAACAACTGGCACGATGAGAAGTGCCAGGAAGCTGTAGAGATAAAAGATGCCGCATACAGGGCCACGCTGAGATCGGGCGCAGCGCGCGCTATGTGGGACCGCTATAGGGATCTGAGGAGGGAAGAAAGACACCGACAGGAAGAATGCCCGAAAATTTTACCAGAGAGTTAGGCGACTTACGGAAGGTTTCAAGACCAATGGCCTAGTTACTGGTGTTCAGAACGTACTTAAATTATGGAGGGAACACTTTTCCACGCTACTGAATGGTAGCAGCACGGAAAGTTGTGCAGAAGATGAACCCGAGCCTCCAGTCGATGATGACGGAGTCGATGTCCCTCCGCCTGACCATGACGAGGTACGAATAGCAATAACGCGACTGAAAAACAACAAAGCTGCTGCAGCTGACAGCCTGTCAGCTGAGCTATTCAAGTACGGCGGCGAGGAGTTGATAAGGTGCATGCATAAACTCTTATCCAGAACATGGTCAGATGAACGCATGCCCGACGGTGACAGGTAATAAGATCAACGGAAATAAGGTCAATTGACTTTATTTCCCACCCTGGTGCGAAATAAAGTCAATTGACATTATTACCTTTTTAAAAACGAAATAAAATCAATTGACATTATTTCTCTTTCAAACATTAAATTTGCTTAGCTTCGCGGCGGCCCGCGTCAGCGCGCCACACCGCGCGCATCGCGCTCGCGCCCCGCGTACCCCGCGCCACCGGCGCGCACACCACGTCACGCTACGCCGCGGCCCCCCGGCCCCTCTTCCCCGTCTCCTGACGTACTGTAACGCAGGTAGATTTATTTTTTGTATACGTTGAAATAAAATTTTTATATATTTTAAACATCGAGGGCTTATATTCAATAATACCCCCTATCTGCACACTTTTCACAAAGATGAGATTCTGATATAAAAATCCACCTAAGCTTTAACTGTCATCAGTGATATTAATGCTACCTTATATAACGACAGGTAATAAGTCCCAGATGGTTTCTAAAATCACAAATTAGTTTTTGTGCAAATTGCAGATAGAGGGTAATAATGAATTCAATTGGTGATAGTTCATGATTGTGTGTGGATTAATATCACAACACTGAGGATTTGGCAAAAGCCTTCTTCATCTATTAAAAAACAACACTTACGGGGCAATGTTTATTGTAAGAACAACATTTTTTTCTATGAATCGACATACTTTAAGCATTGTTGACGCTATTTCCATTTGAATGAGGAAATAGCGTCAATGACTTTATTTCCAAATTTTTGTTGACTTTATTTCGCTTTTGAAAAGGTAATAATGTCAATTGACTTTATTTCGCACCAGGGTGGGAAATAAAGTCAATTGACCTTATTTCCATTGACCTTATTACCTGTCACCATGCCCGACGTCTGGAATTTAAGTGTGCTCTGCCCAATCCACAAGAAAGGCGACCCCGCCATTCGCGCCGACTACCGCGGGATCAGCCTTTTAAGCATAGGTTACAAGGTTTACAAGGTCTTATCGAGCGTATTGTGTGAAAGACTGAAGCCCACCGTCAATGAGCTAATTGGGCCTTATCAGTGTGGCTTTAGGCCTGGAAAATCCACCATAGACCAGGTATTCACAATACGCCAAATCTTGGAAAAGACCCGCTAGAAAAGAATCGACACTCACTACTTATTTGTCGACTTTAAAGCCCCTTTCGACAGCACTAAAAGGAGTTGCCTATACGCCGCTATGTCTGAATTTGGCATTCCCGCCAAACTGATACGGCTGCGTAAAATGCCGTAGAGCGATACTACCCGCTCCATCAGAATTGGGAAAGACCTCTCCGAGCCGTTCGCCACCAAACGGGGCTTCAGACAGGGCGATTCCCGTTCATGTGACTTCTTTAATCTGATGTTGGTGCAATTGCTGGCTTATGCCGATGACATCGATATCATCGGTTTCAAAAACTGCGAAGTCTGTTCTGCCTTTTCCAAGTTGGATAAGAAAGCAACGCGAATGGATCTGGTGGTAAACGAGAACAAGACGAAGTATCTCCTGTCATCAAACAAACAGTCAGCACATTCGCGCCTTGGCGCCCGCGTCACTGTTGACAGTTATAATTTCGAGAAAGTAGAGAATTTCGTTTACTTGGGAACCAGCATTAACACCTATAATAATGTCAGCATTGAAATCCAACGCAGAATCACTCTTGTCAACAAGTGCTACTTTGGACTGAGTAGGCAATTCAGGCGTAAAGTCCTCTCTCGACGTACGAAAACCACACTCTATAAGTCACTTATCATGCCCGTGCTCGTATATGGCGCAGAAGCATGGACAATGACAACATCCGATGAGGCGGCTCTTGGAGTATCCGAGAAAAAAATTTTGCGGAAGATTTACGGGCCTTTACGCATTGGCGACGGCGAGTACCGCAGACGATGGAACGATGAGCGGTATGAGCTTTACAACGACATGGACATAGTGCAGCGAATTAAAATACAGCGGCTCCGCTAGCTTGGTCATGTCGTTCGAATGGACACCAATGCACCAGCTCTGAAAGTATTCAACTTGGAACCCGCTGGTGGTAGCAGAGGAAGAGGAAGGCCCTCACTGATGGATAGACCAGGTGGAGAAGGACTTGGCTTCACTTGGCATTTCCAATTGGTGCCAGTTAACACAGAAAAGAAACGACTGGCGTGCTTTGTTGAACTCGGCCAAAATCGCTTAGGCGGTTACAGCGCCAAATAAGAAGAAGGTATGTTAAGAGTAAAAACTGTAATATGTAGAAGTGGGCGGGGTTGGACACGGCCACATACAGTCATGTGAAAAATAATAGGGACACGACATTGCACAGTGGTCAATAAATGGAATTTAATGTTCATAATTCACTGGAGCCTTCATTTCTCAACCGATTTGATTAAATTTAAATGAAAGCTAATAAAATTTGCAAGAGACTAGTTGAGCCCAATTTTCGAATTTTTATTTGTTTGTATTAAATTTTTTAGTGCAAAGTGCAGAAATTGCGCCAATTTTGAAGAAGACCGATTCTCCTGTTTCAGCTAATAAAAGTTTCATAATAAAAACTAGTTAAAAACAATTATAGGGTTCTCCTAAAACAAAAAAAAATAAAAAGTAATAATTTGAAATGTTATAAAAAAAATGTTACCAAAAGTATATTTTTTGTTTTTAGTTTTTATAATAAATTTTAGGTATGCAGTTTTATAGATTACTAAATTTTAGTATAATAAAGTGCAAGTTGCAAGTCGCTAAGAATTCGCGTTGATTTTTAATAATTTTTTCGCTAACATTTCGAGCACATCTGCATGCACTTTATTATACTAAAATTTAGTAATCTATAAAACTGCATAACCAAAATTTTTATAAAAACTAAAAACAAAAAACATTTTTTTTATAACATTTCAACAATTTTTATTGAGCTCGAGGCCGTTTTTTAATGAAATTTATTGTGGAAAAGCAACAATAATTTGAAAAAATGGTAGAAGTGATAGCTATTTCGGAAATCACCACATTTCCCCATCAGACTTCTTTCAGTAGGCTTCGAACCGACGATCTCACTGACTCAGCCAGTTGCCTATGCACCGTGCTAAGTACGCCTTGTAAATTATCGTTTGCTTTTTTCCACTATTTTAATTTTTGTTATGCCAACACAATCAAGCGCAGCTATTTCGCTGCAATTCACTTGATCATGTGGTTGTTGGTATTGTTGCTTTTTGCTAATAGTTCTATGTTTAGAATGTTTAACTTTTAGGTGTGCTCGTCCTTAAGTTATTTGTTTTTGTTATTTTTTTGGCCTTATAACAATTATATTCAACAATATTCACTTGATCATGTGGTTGTTGGTATTGTTGGTTTTTGCTAATAATTCTATTTTTAGAATGTTTAACTTTTAGGTGTGTTCGGCCTTTAGTTAGTTGTTTTTGTTATTTTTTTGGCAAACGATAATTTACAAGGCGTACTTAGCACGGTGCATAGGCAACTGGCTGAGTCAGTGGGATCGTCGGTTCGAAGCCTACTGAAAGAAGTCTGATGAGGAAATGTGGTGATTTCCGAAATAGCTATCACTTCTACCATTTTTTTAAATTATTGCCGCTTTTCCACAATAAATTTTCATTAAAAAACGGCCTCGAGCTCAATAAAAATTGTTGAATATAGTTAAAAACAAATTATAAAGTGAAAAATTTAGAAAATAATAAAGATCTAGATGAATTGAATTATATTCAATGTTACGGCTCACAAACAAAATACAACACAAAGAAATTTATTGTTGCAAATTGTTACAAAACATATGTACATTAGACTGATTCAAAAAATAATAATTTTTCGAAATTTGTGTGCGATGCATCAAAATCTTTGAAAGCATCAAGAAAAAACATGATGGAAATTTGAGAGAAATCGGCGGTCGTTTAGGGGTTGCTCAACGCGATTATAAATGTTTACCAAGTCGCGCACCTGAAATACATCTTGGTCAAAAATATCGTCTATTTACCACAAATATTAAGCTAAATGTCTGGAATTTCGCTCATACCATTGTTAAAGACGATGAAATCGACTAATGTAACATTTTGCTAAAAACATTGTTCATGTTAATAAATAATTAATGGCTAACTAGCGAAAATTAGTTAGTCGATAACTAATGATTCCAATAACTTTTTGAGCTGAAAATTGAGAAGAACTTATAGTACACCTTCAGAAAGTATAATACAACAACAAAAACATCCACACTCATAATTTGTTAGAGTGAAACAACTTTTTTAACTTTTGGGGGCTATGTGGGTGGGTTAAGATCTGTCCAATTAACGTTTAATAACGGCTAACACTGTAACATGAAGCACTGAGGGGTATAACACAAAGCAACCCGGATGGGACGATCACATTGAAATGAAAAAAAAAAAATAAAAAATAAAATAAAAAAATACCAACAGGAGTTAGTTCAAAACGATTAAAGCGATCAAAATAAATTTTTTGTACGTGCTACTTTTTGCAGAAGATGTGGCTGGTCGGAAAGGAAAGTGGATATATTCCAAGGAGTAAATTACCCCCCAAAAGTCAAGTCCTCGCTTTGTTTGGATTTTACCGTAACATCAAAAAGCAAAACATTAAAGAGAGTGCGGCTAACACTGCCCATGAAATTATTCTTGTATATTCCAAATTGAGCATCGCTACCACACCAAAAAATTACTTAATAAAAAATATTCTCAAACTTTGGAAGAATTGGTGTTTGTTGAAGAAAAATAGGCCCAGAAAGACGGTGACCGAAGAAAAAAAAGGATGCATTTGAAGAAAATTTGAAAACTCTCTTAATGCAATCTTTGTTTTTAACAGTTAGCGAGCACAGAAAAAAGTTCAAAGATATTAGAAAAGGTACAGTTATGAAGATATGGGAATAATTTTTGCTACAAGTATCTGCAGTTGCTTATACATAATTATCATTATTTGCCCATTCTCTGACATTCCGTTGGAATTGGTAATTGCTGTTACCATTCCACTTCTCCTTTATGTATGTTTTGTATAACTTTTTATGGGGTTATAGCGATTATTGCAATCAAAAATTATATAATTGATATAAAGTCGATATATTAACGTTTATTTCGATTACATAACATAAAGCATTATACCATTTTTCGAGCTGGATTAAAATAAATTCCACCATGCGTTAGAATCTAAGCAAAAGGTGGAACAGATTTTAACCCAACTAATCCCAGAAGGTAAATAAGTTGTTTTAATCTAACAAATTATGAGGACGGATATTTTTGTTGTTGTATTATACTTTCTGAAGGTGTACTACAGGTTCTTCTAAATTTTCAGCTCAAAAAGTTATTGGGATCATTAGTTATCGACTAACTAATTTTCGCTAGTTAACCGTTAATTATTTATTAACATAAACAATGTTTTTAGCAAAATGTTACATTAGTCGATTTCATGGTCTTTAGCAATGGTATGAGCGAAATTTCAGACATTTAGCTCAATATTTGTGGTAAATAGACGATATTTTTGACTGAGGTGTATTTCAGGTGCGCGACTTGGTAAAAATTGAAAATCGCGTTGAGCAACCCCCTAACGACCACCGATTTCTCTCAAATTTCCAGCATCATGTTTTTTCTTCATGCTTTCAAAGATTTTGATGCATCGCACACAAATTTCGAAAAATAATTTTTTTTGAATCAGTCTAATGTACATACATAATTTTTATATTAAATCATCAAGCCAATCGATAGCTAATTTAAATAGCGTTGACTTCTGTTTGCATGGGAGTTTCCTTTGTCCTGTAATAAAGAGATCGGAGCTTAAAAACAGTCTATTAAACAAATCGATGTTTGTCGATAAGCGTGAAATTTTGCGTGTATGCTGAAGTCTAAACATTTTTATGTCCTTGTTTCTTGACCTTGCAGCTTCTTCAGAAAGCTCTCCGATTGATACTGAACAATTTTGTATGATATCAGGAGCGTTAACTACGATTTCATGAACTGAGGGAGGTAGATTGTACCATGGATATTTATCGATCAGCCGCTTAGCAGTCTCAAAAGCATAGTCCCCGAATTTCGCAGGATTAATATTGTAGCCTGAAGTAGAGCTGCGATACTATCGATGGTAATATCGATAGTATCGATAGTTAAAAACTGTCGCCACTATAGATAGTTTTTTGAAAACTATCGATGTCGGTTTTAGCAAGACTTCACAATGTCTCTTCTTCAGATCTCTACACATTACATTAATTTTTTTTATGCAAGTAAATTCACAACAAAGTCAGCAAGAAAAATTTTAAATCATTGGGATTTTTAGCAACTATAAGCTTACACTGAGTTATAGTAAAATTTAATAAGCTATAAAACTGCTTACACAAAATTTTTATAGAAATTCGAATTAAAAAGCTAGAACTTTTAGTTATTTTGTAGTTTTTTATGTTTTGTACAACTTTTATAAAAAATTAGTAGACACTAAATAAACAAACAAGTAGTCAAAACTGCTATAAATGTTAAGGTGCTATTATTTTGACCTGTACTTTATTCGTTCTCTTATAATATGATAAAATGTTAATAATTTCCTTTGTCCGGATTTTGATATGCGCCTCCGTATTTGATCTCAGTTGAATTTTTATAAGAATCAGTTGTCAATTTGAACGAATATCTTTTATTTTGTTTGTTTTGTAGTATTATAAATGTATTTTTATAGTCAATTTCACTTCTTTGCACTTCAAAAGGGACAAACACAATCCGAATTTAATTTTGCCATATAAAAAATAAAGTCAGATTTTGCCTGTCCCTATTCAAGGGGATGCCAGGGTATGTACATAAGTTATATAATTCAGACGCATAAATTAATAAGTTTATTTTATTATTATAAGAAGTTCTTTTTGATGCACTCGAATTTAAAAAAGAAATTATACAATCTCTTTAATTTACGAAGTAATTTACAAATTTATTAATTATTTAATTTTCAAGCAGTTGAGCGTTTCAATTCAATACCTTTCACGACGATAGTACTATCGATACTATCGATGTTTTCAACTATCGTTTCGAAAACTATCGAGTGGCGGTACTATCGATAGTATCCCAGCTCTAGCCCGAAGCCATGGCTTGCAATACTGTTGAACATCTGATAACACTGGATCACAAATTTTAATTTTGATTTTGTTCTCCAGATGCCACTATCCAATTTGTATGTAGAACCGCTCGCTGATTCCGAAAATCGAGTTAATTTATTTTTGTATGGATACGTTTTCGAGATATTTGCAATTTACCGTTACTCAGATTAAAAAATAGAGTGGTACCACTTAATCAAGTATATCTTACGAACCAATTAAATAATCGTAATGCGAGGTACAGTAAATGAAAGAAAATAAAATTCTCTATAAACCGTGCTTACATCACTTTTCGATAGCCCTGATAGTTTCTCAGAAATTAATTAATCATTCCATATTTTTTGTTTTTTTTGATGGAAAGATGCAAAAAATTCCAACTTTAACAGGGGAAAAAGTAAAAAAATAACAGTTTATGTGTAAATATTTTGCACTTGTGTTAAAGCCTGTTCCTATAGAAAAAAAACGAAGTTACTATTGAAGAAAATCGATATATAAATAAAAAAAAATAATGTTTGGTCAAATGAAAATGCGCAAGAATTTTTTTTGTATGAAACATGAGCAGAAAAGAGTGTTACTCATACGCCACGTACACCGGAGTAGGTAAAGTGTTAGCATCGAAAACAAGAGGCGACAGAAATGAGTAATTAATTTCTCAGAAACTATCAGGGCTATCGAAAAGTGGTGTTTATGGAGAATTTTATTTACTTTCATTTCCCGTATCTCGTATTACGATTATTCAATTGGTTCGTAAGATATACGTGATTAAATGAAACCACTATTTTTTATAGTTGAATAACGGTAAATTGCAAATATCTCGAAAATTTATCCATAGAAAAAAAAATTATCTCGATTTTCGGAATCACCGAGGAATTCTACATGGGAATTGGATAGTGGCATCTGGAGAACATTTTTGCTGTAAACCAGTGTAATTAAGTCTTCATCAATGCCCGTAATTTTGGCAGACATATCAGAATTGTTGAAACATTTTCTTGCTGTTTTTCCGTCGTCGGACGAGCCACTTCCTCCAGCTTTCGGTTTGTCTACTATTAATCCCATGTTTGTTCGAAACTCGGACTGAATTCATTCTTTTATTGCTTATAGTTTCTGCTTTCCTTCTTGAGAACGGATTTGCCACATATTTTGGCCTAACCTATACGATATATGGAGAAATATTCAAAAAAATCGGATATAGGAGTGTAATTGTGATAGCCCACATTCATATCGTGCTTCGTTAACTTTTCTTTGTTTGCATTTTTCTAAATCGTTCATCTCCTAGGCTTTGCTTCGCATATGTAACATTTTGCTGAGAAGGTTTGGCTTAAAGCATTACATATTTTCCCATCCACCATAGTGAGTTGCAAAGAATGTTAAATTTCTATTCTTCTATGAATTTTATCTTTGAAATATCTCTCTTCCGCAATGCATAGTTGAGTGGTGTCTTTCTTAAATTGAAATTGGTCTACAGTACCGTGTCGACGATGGTCGAGGATTCTTCCAAATTGTTTAAAACTCATTTGACTTGGTAACAAGTCTAACGGGCACGTACGATGTTACAAAAAAACTATTATCTGGCACGTCATTTTCTAAAAACTTTTGTTTATATTCAGCATGTCCAGTTGTAACCAACACCGATAGACTCGCTTGGTTCTAGGCAATAGTCGGACGGAACTCGTCTTTGCCGCTAGCGATCGATCAGCCTGTGGGGGGGTTCTTGACTATTTGCCCAAAACTAAGGTAGTTGGTTCAAAAAGTTTAAAGAGTTCCTAGAAAAATAAAAAAAATAAGACCAAAATGCCGACGAAACTGATCGACTGAAGTTTAACCCAAAACGAAAAGAAAAATCTTTAAATAATCAAAAATAAGAATTGCCTACGAGTCTCGTTGTTGCTGATTCCTTTCCTGCATCTTACAATTTTTTTTTCTCTAGCGCAGATGCAGTGGCTAAGCCCACCCTCCATGGATTCTCAATGGCGCTTAATTGAAAATCCCCAATCAACTTCCACCAAACCAAAATTTAATTATTCCATTACAATGTTAACCTTTATTACATCACAAAAAGATTTTAAACACAATTCAAATTGAGTTATTAGGGGCCTACTTCTAACAGCATTTCTGATATGCAACCGTTTTTTATAATTTTTCGTAATTTTTTTTTTATACGTTACAAAGAAAAAAAATATTAAGGCGAATGCGAGATTTTACAACAACAAAAAATTAATAATGGCTAACTTATCCAAGAGGAACCTCTTTGCAAGCAAAAATCTTAAATTCTTAAGTTTTTTCTTCTTTTTTTTCTATGGTGAATGGTAGAATTAACAAATCCAAACAAATCTTAAACAAATATTTAGCAAAAATGCCCGGGAGAGAGTGAGAGCAAATGCGGAACGGTTGAGATAATTAGGTTTGTACGTTCATAGTTAACAAGCCAAAGAAAACACAATATCAACGACTAAACCTCATCATATCTCTTTCTCTTCCTACATAGGTAGGTATGCAAAAAAAAAACTTAATAGGTAAATATGTACGTATGTATAATATGTATTATTTAAGAAGAACGGTAGAGAGAAAAATAATTGAAACAACTTACAGTTTTGAGCTCAGCAACACGATGCAAGGCCTTACATGATGACTGCGGCTGTGGTTGTTGTTTTGAAGTTAGTATATGCAAAAAAATTTAATTCATATATACATATGTACATATGTATGTTTGAGGCATTAGCGCACACAAGGGGTCGGTTTTGGGGTTCTACTTTTAGTCCATTTATAAAAGTGTTGTATATTAAAAAGTTTTTTTTATATTATTTATTTCTGAAGTCGGTTAAAAGCGTTTGAGTTCTGTTAATCTGTAAATAAAGTGCAGTTTATGAATTTTAAAACTTTTATTTATTTATTACATATTGTGCATAAAACTTGCATATATGTATTTTAAAGAGGGTATTATCTGAAGCAAATTTTCAGTATTTTCCGGTGATATATCTTCAGAAATATAAAACCCCCCCCTAAAATATATTCCTGGGTGCGCCCCTGGTTTGAGGGTAATTCCACGAACTTGTACTTAGTTTTAGAATGATGCACTAATCATTAAATTCCTTAATCTTTTTTTTCTTTGGACAACTTTTCTCTAGCTAAAAAAATTTTACTTTACTTTTAATATAATTAACTATTACATATTTAGTAGGGAATTTTCAGTTTTGATATTATTCACTACTTAATTTTTTTATATATATATTTTTTTAAGGTATTAATTTTAGTTATTTCATTATTATTATTATTATTTTTTTTATTTTTATTTTTTATTTTTTTTTTTACCGGGTTGAGATTACTGCTTGCGGTGGACTTTTCCGAGCCAAGCTGAGTGGATAGTAACCGACCGTTTCCTCGTGAGCCGCGGCTAGGGAGATATTCTTGTTTTTTCTGTTTCTGTTTTTTTTTTTTCTTCGTCTGGGAATAAAGGCAGCCGCGAGTATGGCGGACGGCACGTCGGGGAAAAACGTTCAAGTGCCCACGTGTCGCTATGGTACAAAAAGAATCGAGTGTAAAGGCTTTTCTGGCTTAATGAATATAGATTTACATATGTATCACAACGTGTGTATACAGAAATAAGTAGGTATCTTGCAGAAACTAACAGCCGATTTCCCGAAAGCCAAAATGATCCTGATTTTTTGAATTTTTATCTGGTATTTGGCAGAAATTCAAAAATCATTTTCCATCCAAATGGCTGGTGAAACCGGCTATAAGACTGATAAAAAAATAGAAATAATTACCTGTTGTGTGAAGTTTTAGCAGCGATATTAAAATTTTAACTTGATAATCGTTTATAAGGGCTCGAAACCCAACGCAGGTGCTTTTTGTTTTTTGGCAAATTTTGTACTACTAATTACAAGCAAAAAACTGACGCACCAGATAATTTAGGATTTTTCGAATCTGGAAAATCTAAGTCTTCCCCTGACGACGTCCAAAATAGAAAAAGAAGTTGCTCTCTTCTGTGATATTCTCTATAGGTAGATGACAATACGCTTTTTTGTGATGACAGGACTGGCCCTCAAAAAAAAAATCTCAGTGTTGTAAAACGAAAGTTTAACTACTGCTTAAGGAAAACTTATGTGAGACTCTAGATTAGCGAAGGGAAATTTTCTATTGCTAGTAAAAGATCGCTACACAGTGCTACCATCGAATCCCCACTTTCCTATTAAAATAAGGTTATTAACCGAATCTTTTTTTATATTTTGCAAAACATCATTCTGAAGCTCCAATATGCGCGAAACTGTGGGATCAAGTAAACTTTAAAGGTTCACTTCAGCTTCGGATTCTCTCACTACAATTTTGTCTGGATAGCTTTTAGTTTTAGCCTTCAGAACTTTTTCGTAGCTTTCGAATTTATGAATGCACGAATTAGTAAATATTGGTTTTTTTGTTAAATTTGTTTCCACCAAAAGCGATACAACTTCATAGATATTTGCTTCCGAAAACAAAGGATTTGCCTGAAAATTGGGAGATCGCAAACTGGAAGATGCAGACTCATCATGCTTTGCAAGCTCGGCTATTCGCCGGCGCTTAGTCCTTTTTGAAGACTCACCAAAGTTTATTTTAGGACGCGCACGATTTGAATTGGTGGAAACTGTTGGTTGACATTTTAATGAAATGATTTCTTTCTTTTCGAGCCAATTAGAAGGATTTTTCAAAACTGCTGATATTTGGCGTTTGGATCTTTGCTAAAACAATGCAAATTTTTTACAAACGTAATTAATACATTTTCGCAACTCATACCGATCTGGCTCATAACCCTCATATTCAATATCTTTCACTATTGCACCCAGCACATTTTGACCTTTTTGGGAATGCGTACCGGAATTTTCACACTTAATCTCAAAAACATGCAATCGAGAAAGTTCGCAGTGGTAACTTGTGCCTAGAAACATTTTTAATTAGAAAATTAGATAAACCAAAAAAAAATAAACCTGAAAAACGTTACGTTAAGGAATACTACGCGAGCCTCTGCAGGTCGATGCATCTACACTGAACACTTTTATAATCTTAAAATATTAACAAACAATATGTAAATAAAAATATTGAGGTCCAATAGGGGAAACACACTTAAAACATTACCTAAATACTTCAAAGACGAACCGAGAAACACACAAAATCCTACTTTTCTAAAACAAGGATTTGCATAAAACACAACACGAATTATCTAAAAGTTTAATTGTAGAAATAATGTCAATACCTTTATGTACAATATCCATTGCATACAATCTTAATTCACTCGGCGTTTCACAATATTTTAATTAAGTTAAATCCAATTCAATTTTCAGCATGCTGACGCGGTACAAATAAAATTAACAATTGATGACACTTTTGTTGCATTCTTCAGAAACAACCGTTAGAATCAGAGTGTCCAGAATTGGCGATTTCGCGCCAATTTGGCGATTTTTTTTTTGATATTTACGTGTAAAAATTTAGGAAATCGCCATTGGCGATTTTTGGCGATTTTTTCCATTCAAATAAATTTCATCCAATTATAAAAATATACAAAACTTAGTTTTCCACGATAATTTTACAGAAGAGGCTAATGAACTGCGTGATAAACTTGACTTAAGAAGCATATTAAAAACTGTCAAAAATTTTTAATCACCCTAATCGAAGAACTTTTGAAACGATTACCTAGTCAATTAAATTCTTTTAAAAAAGCTTTGATTTTGATTTTGTAACCAGAAAAGTGTGTGAATCAGAAAAGGGCGAATTTTCAGGGACCTGCCAATTCACTATTTGACTTTGAAGGAAAGAAAACCCTGCAGTGAAAACCCAAACCAGTTAGAAAAAATACTAGTTCATAAACTAGTTCCACATTTTCGAAGAACTTAAGCGTTCAGCGACATCTGCCTTTGAATTGCCAAAGCCTAAAATAAAACGCAATTAATTGCTTTTCTTACAAATGTCGGCTGTGGCGTCACGTGAAGACTACTGGTTCTGGTTCTGGGATCGTAGGTTCGAGGCCGCTTGGAGGTGGTTAAGATTTTTAAAGTTAGATCAATGTAAGTAGGAATAATTATTTCAATTTAAATATAAATAACAAACTTAAAAATCTAGTTGTATTACAAAAAAAAGAAACAAATATATGGGAAGAAATACTTGTGCCATAAAAAAATAGATTACAAAAAATATATTTTTTTTAATTAAATTTAAGAATAACAAAAAAACCTTAAAAAAAATATAAATAAAAGAAATATATAAAAAAAAAATAAAATAAA
>NW_023462293.1:0-19876 GCF_013731165.1 Rhagoletis pomonella
CGCAAATTTTACACCTACCGAAACCAAAGATGTATACACATCAAAAAGTATTTTTGGGTTGTTCCTCCTTCCCAAGATTCGTATGGCCTCGCTCTTGAAAAATAAAATAAAGAAGGGCTATCTCATGGAAATTTAATTTATAATCTTATAACTCGAGTCTACATATCGGTTGCATTTCTTTACTCATTCTGAACGTTTGGAATAACCTTTTTTGTTTACTTATTCTTTAGAACTTTCCTGATGATATGTTAACGTATATTTCAAACGCATTCTGTTTATTCTGGCTGTAAAAGGGGATTATCTGGAATGTATAAAGAAACGCAGCCATCGCGAACTTTCTTCAAAGGTGTACTAATCCAATATTTACCTTATCTTGTAAACTTAACTGAATTAAGTTTTTTAAATAAGTGGCAACCTGCTTCAATAATATCTTCGACAGTAAGATTTCTTAAACCCGTTTGGTTTAACACCAGAATTGTAATATCTAAGTTATTTTATCAATTTAAATGCATACCCTTTTTTACGGCTGCCAGACGTACTGATTTTATCAGTACAGTACTGATTTCTCAACTCTTGTACTGATTTTATTCATTTCTTCAATCAGTACGCTAATGTCCTGATTTTTTAAAATTTGTACTGATTTGTACTGAATTTTCAATTCCCACAAAATATTTTAAGATTTTCTTAAGGTTTTACATAACGTTGAAACTTCCTTAAACCCTACTGTAAAAAGTAAGAAGAGAATAATTTAATTATTGTTGGCATGTTTCAGATAATGTTTCATATGCCCAAGAAATTAATACAACAAAAAGTTCAATCGTTTTATAGGCATGTCGCCAGGTCGTTACGTACCAGCTGCGATAATATGATGGAGCTTAAATTATTTAAAAAGAAGGCTGACGTTTTTTTTGTCGAGTGTTGCTAGTTATCTCGAAAATAACTTTCAGTTTAATAGCAACAAATTTGAATAATTGAATCGCCTTTGACTATAGCTTACAACTCTTTTTTCACAATTTACGGACACTGTACAAGAGTTTTAAATAAAAGACATATATTTAGATATTATTTTTAGCGAATTCGTGGTCTTTAAAAGTTTTTGCTTAGTTGAAAAAAATTATATTAAGCCATATGAAATCCTTAAATACTGGTACTTTTCCACAGTTTGACAAACTATGTAGTTTGGTTTGTTTTTAATACTACACTCAAACGAAGCAACTGAGAGGATCTTAAGTTTAAAGTTCGGTTGCTGGCGCAAAGAGAAACCGGCTTCTAATTAAAATTATTTAAAGTGAACTTCATATTACAAGTAATTTTTAAAGGAAATGTTTACAATTCTTCGACTATTTAAACACTGAAGATGGAAATGATCTCATTATTGCTATTCAAAAATGTCATAAAAATAAAATAATTTATAGGCTTCTGTGTAAAACGATGTATACACTAGGGTGGTCCAAAAACAACATAGTCGGAATTGTAATGCTCTTACCTCCTAAGATTGCTCTATATCGAAAAAAAGTATACTCCTATTTTTTTGTTTTGAAATCAAAAAATATTTAGAGGTCACTGAAAGCGCTCAAAGTTTTCCACTTGTTTTTATGAACTATATTTTATTTATATACCAAAATATTGTTAAAAACAAGTACTCTGGCGTTTCGTAGTATTATCTGTTACTTTTATTCATAATTTTGCTTTGAACAAATATGTACTGAAAAGTACTGACTTTTTAGCATGAAAAAGTCTAACGTACTGATTTCACGCATAAAAAATCTGCCCACGCTAACATTTTTCAAATATTCCCGACAGTAAACCTTCCTAAATCTTATTATTTTAATACCCATATTGCAATATTTAATTTATCTTATTATCTAAAAATAACTTAAAATTTTCAGACAGGTGGCAACATTCCCCAAAAAAATTTTCACCCGTGAGCCTTTTGCAATATTTAATTTATCTTATCAATTTAGAAAAACTGCAATTTCCAAACATTTGGCAACTCTCTGATTTTTTTCTTCTATATTTTAAGTTAGGCCTCAAGCAATACATCGGTGAAAACTGCTTTCTATTTCCATTTATATACAAACAGACAGACAGTCAAAAATTCTAAAAATTCTTGATTTGGCCCCCCATACTAATTTTTCTTTAATATCTATAATGTACGGTAATGTAGGTTTTCCCACAGTGGGTGCCCCTAGTGGCTAGAGTATACTAGTGGTGCGGGAAAATTCTTTGTACTTTCCATACACAACGCAAGCAGTTTGATTACACTTCAACATGGCGGTCAGAAAATCAAAAAATTTTGATTTTTATTAAAATTACCTTCAGCGGCTCGTCAAACCCCATACACAACACAAATGGCTTGCAGCAAAGGGATATTTCGCTTGGTTTGTCAAGCCGCTTGTGTGGTGTATTTCGCTCTTAAGTGTAGTTCCCCAGTACGTTTTGTCAACGAAAAATTGAATCAGAATATTTTTAGAAAAATAGCTGAAAGCGTACCCTTTTCACAACCATTTTCGGTACTTTTGGAAACCTAATCCGCGTTTCACCCACTCTTCTTCCCGTTTTCGGATTAATACTTATTCTTTGGAACTTCACAATCACACTGCGAAAGAGCGAATCAACACGATTTTAGAGGCAGTCGACAACGAACTTGAACAAGTTTGAAAACTTGTGAATTTTTTAGTTTGCAACTTGACGAAAGTACTGACGTAGTGGGACTTAATGTTCTTCTCTAGTTAGTGAGGTAACCATTCGCAATGCAAATCGAAGAAGAGCTTTTGATGAGCGAAGTACTTAAGATTTACACCACTAGCGACGACATTTTTAAAGCTATCGACAAATTTGTACAGAAAAATAGTTTGAAATGGAGCAAGTGTGCGGGTATTTGCAGTGGGTGGAAAAACAAGCAAGAAGCAAGAGGCAGAAAACTCCACGATAAGTCACTAGGGGTATTCTCCAAATCTTGCAAAGCCATTGCACGTAGCACGGATTGCATGGATTGCATAACTTGCAAACACACAACAACAAAATACATGGGAAACGACATTTCCTATCGCTGCAAAATATGCAACGTCGAAACCCATGTATATATTTTGCAAAATAGCATAGCCAGAGAACGTATATTTATAGAGAAGGTCCAAGAACTGTGAATGCCACATTTTTCGAGCCAACTAAACTGGCGAAGCGCATTTTAAGAGCGACAAATATTTGGAATACTTAACAGCGAAAGCAAAATACAAAGCAGAAAAGAAGAATATTAACAGAGCTAAATCTCACGAGAGCGTTTGGACTGTTAATTAAATATGAATATTGATGATTTTGTGATATTTTGGAAAGTGTTAGATTTTTTGTGAAAATAATTGTTTTAGTAAGAAAATTAAATTTTTTCGTTGATTTGTACAAGTAACATGCAATTAAATCGAAAATATTATATAACATTTTCCGATTTTTGTGATATTTTTTTAATGATTGCAAATAGAAAACTCTCATAAGTGTTTGCGTTTTTTGTGAAAACATTTTTTGACAAAAAAAAAATCCTCTTTTCCGGTTATTTCTACAAATATTGTGAAAATAAATCGAAAATGTTATATAGAATTTTTTCGATTTTTGTGATATTTTAGATTTTCAACTTTAAAACTTTTTTGGTGGAAGCCTTTTTTGTAAATAGATTTGTAGGGAAAAAAATTTATTTTCGGTGATTTGTACAAATAACGTTAAAATAAATTGAGAATATTATATAACATTTTCCAATTTTTGTGATATTTTCAAGTAAAAAACTGTATTGGTATTGGATTTAAAAAAAAAATCATTTTAGATTTTTTTTAAGGTCTCTCGCTAAACTAGGCCGAAACTATTTGAGAATTTTTTCCAAATTTTCGATATTTATGGAAATAGCAAAGTTTTTGAACCTTTTGGACTTAGAAATTTTTTGAATAAAAAAACAAAACTGTGAAAAGAATTATTTTCCATTTTTTTTGTAGAGATCTCCCTAAGCTAAGTCGAAAGTCTGTATGATTTTCTTTTGTATTTCCGATATTTATGGAAATAATTAAGTTTTTAATTATTTTCGACTTGGGAACTTTTTTTTTTTTAATATTAAAAATCTGTAAACGTCGGATTTTCCCGGCAATTTGTAAAAATCTCGCTAATCTAAGACGAAACTATTTGAGAAATTTTTCAATATTTTCTATATTTATGGAAATAGTGCAGTTTTCAAATCTTTTCTAATAAAATCGTGTAAGAAGTTGCCATTCGATGGGTGGCACCTTCGCTACTCATGTGCATATTTGTCCCCCACATTGTCATTTACATATCTAATTTATTAATAACTAAACCTAAATTTATAAAGCACATATTTGTAAACTTCATTTCATTACCTATTTCTGCTACCAAATTTTTCATGCATCCAAAAAAACAACCAAATGAGAATGTAAGTATGTATGCATTTATAAATGTACATATAAACATACATATGTATACACGATTGATCTGCTTTCGTCTTCCCCTAGCCGCTTCCATCCACACAAATTATTCAATTTCTGGAATTGACATTTTTTACACGCATACATGCATACATTCATATACACATGTACAGTGGAGTAGCACTAGGTTGAACATTGCATTGCTTGTACTTTGATGTGTTTGAATCTTTTATGGTACTGAAGATTTGCTTAGGGATGAAAAATATTAAAAATCGTTCGTGCATATATGTAAATATATTTTTATAAACGCTTGGAAGTATAGAAATTTTTAATATTAAAAAATAAATAAAATATTTTTTTTGTATATATATAAATTTTGTTCAAGGCACATTGACCCACCAGTACAAAATTTGTGGCGCGGCATGGACAAAAATTTTACAATTTCGGACCGAAAAATATGAAAACGAGCCAAGTTGCCACGTTACATCTGTGAACTTCCGATAAAACCACATATGTTTGTGATTTTACAAGTTTTGATTTATTAAAAAAAAATTAATGTATTTTGCTGCAGAAAACATACACTTTTATTTAATGTTTATTAAAATTACACTTTAAAATACTAGTTAATGATTGAAATATTGGTATGGAACATAGAAATAGAGTGTTTTGTCAAAAACTACCAAAAATTACCAAAAATTGCCAAGATTCGAGATAACTTATTTTACTGGATATTGAGAAATAATTGCCAATTTTCACTTGGCTGGCCGAGATTTCTTCATTTTAAGATTTTAGAATTTTTGTGTCGGATTGACATAGTTGCGCTTGTTGGTGATGAATTTGCGGGGAGATGTGCTGCGGTTATTTTTATGAATGAATTTACTTGGCCTTGAGAAATGCGCGCATGCGTTTATGAAAGAAATAGTTATTGTTGTATTTGAGTATGCGCGTAATGATGTGCATATGTATGTATGCTGCCGTGAGTTGTAAATATGTACATTTGTGTGTATGTGCGTAGTATTTTGGCAGTAATATGCACATACATAAATATATATGTATGCATGTAAAAACTTTATCAGTTAATGGAGAACGTATGTACATACATATGCATGGGGAAATGCATTTTCATTTGACTCCAAAACTATTGGGGCACATTCGTATATGAAATAAAGTCTACTCTAAGTTTAAGTTTGTCAGTCCCAAATAAGAAGAAAGTTAGTTGCATCTTTTTTTTCACAGATGCCTAGTCCACTGAAAGTGATATGAAAAAGCTGTAACTAACTTTAGTGTCGGCTTTATTTTAACTATGCATATGCCCCATTATTTACATATGTATAATACGAATATAGCAGTGAAAAATGATAATGCACAGTTTTTCTCAATATAAATAACTTTTCGACAAAAACAACTTTGAAGTTAACACGTGCAGTGCAATCAATGCATTTGTACGTTTTTTGACAATGTATCCATCTTTGAAGTGGATGTGTGAGAAAACTAAGGCAGCTAGAAAACTGCAGTTTGTTGCATTGAGGACAGCGTACCTATTAGCTACCATATCGTTAAAAATATAAAAACCGATTTTCTTCGTTTTTAATGCCGACATCAGTGCGCATTTGTGTTTTTTGGTCAATGTGTCCATCTTTAAAGTGAATTTGGGGAAAAACTAAGGCAGCTAGAAAACTGCGGTTTGTTGCGTTGAAAATAGCGTAGCATCTACCATATGAATCGGTAAAAAAGTAAAAGTCGATTTTTTCAACCCAAATGCCGACGGCAAATCACCAACGAATTTGCCAATTGCATACTACATATTTGCATAATTTCACATTTTAGATTCACAAAATTGTATCTCTCGCATACATATGCATGTGCACAATATGTACATATTACACATTTCGACCTATGCATGAATTTATTTTAAATAATTAACCAATTTAAAGAACAATAAAAGCTTTGTAAAAACGTAAAAAGCCGTCAGCATTTCGCGTCTAACAAGAGAAACATGCATTTGCTTTGATGAGACAATTTCTGTTAAATTTATTTTGCTTCTGGCTGGGCTCTGTTAAAATTTGATTGTCTCTGGCTTGCCGCTCTTAAAATGCGCTTCGCCAGTTTTGTTGGTATTTGACAGTTTCCACGCTGATCCGTTCTTGGTCCTTCTCTATAAATATACGTTCTCTGGCATAGCAAGACATATGCGACCCTGTGCTAGTTGTTTTGTTGTTGGAATTGCTACATATTTCTCTCATTCCTCTCATCTCGCTCACTTCATTTTTTCTGCTGTCTCTTGTTATTGTATTTGATACATAATTTCGCTGCTTGCTACCCATGCATTCTACCACTTTTCAATGGGGTGCTCTCGTACTCTTCGAAATTTGGGATAGTATTTTTGCATATCGTGCAATACGTGCATCGTGCAATACTGTACTATCCCTCCGTATTCTCTGAAGACTAGGAAGATGCGGCCACTAGATTTAAAACTCGTATTGGATGACTCTGCGAAGATAACAGAGGCCTGCAAAATTAAAATACATCTTTGGTTTTTTTTTTAGCACGTCGAGATTTTTTTTATTGGTGACATGTATATCGTCGTTTAAAGTACAAAACCGCGTATCGTCATTCTGCAAAACCGCGTAACTGACATTGGCTGCCAAAAATTGGATTTGCTCACACAAGCTCTTGGCTCAATCCTTATCCATTCGTCCTGAAATATACTCTCCAGAAATGCGATTGCTTTATAAAAGGGGAACCAATTTGAAATATGAGTATTTTTACGCTCTAGAAAATAGTTTCTACAATTGATACGAGGTTTTGCATTTTGTTGATACGCGGTTTTGCACTTTAAACGACGATATGTGTTTTAGAATTTATAGCAATTTGCGAGAAAACCCCATAAATAACGTGTGTAACTTCGAAGTTGACGCTAAGAAAATTGATAACAGCTGGTGTCACCAGCAGTTAAAATGGAAAATGATTTTTTATTTTCTGTCAATTTCCATATAAAATTCAAAAAATTAAAATCATTTTTCACTTAAATTGCTTTCATGAAATTGGCTGTAAAAGTTTTTTTCTTAACATTAACGCGCATTACCAGCGTTAACTTGGAAGGTTTAGAAAAAACCATTATCGAATATTTTCCCATATTGACTCTGAGGATGTCTACAGCTGGATAACAAACCCGTTTTCATGTGACGAGAAAAGTAAACCTACTGAGACGACAAATTAAGCTGATAGGATTTAAAACAAATTAGAATAAGACCACCTGTGAGGTAACACCTTTCCTTTAAAAAAAGCATTATGGTAATAGGTTAACGTGGTCCAAAGTTATGCGATAATAAAATACATAAAAAAAGAATAAAAAAATATTCTGACGAATTGATAACCTTCTCCTTTTTGTGAAGTCGTTTAAAAACAAATACTCCAGGAAGCTTTCAGCGTCAAATGATTTCAAGGTAAAATTGTCAAAGCTCCCAATAAACTTAAAGGAAATAATAAAATCATCAAAACAATTTCAGTCCTCACATTAGAGCTAAAGGAGTATAAAGTTTGCATTGTGTTTTCCTGTTTTCGTAGACATTTGAATAGTGGGGTCCCGCGAAATTTTCTTAGCATATCAAGGGTGCCGCGGTGAAAAAACTTTTGGGAACCCCTGATCTAATGTATATACATACATATATAAAAAATGAATTTCAGCTCCCGGTTTCATAATATTGTGGTTAGAATGCGTCTATATATATTAGGGTGATTGACTTGGTTTTTCCAATCCGGTAGAATCTTTTTACAACGCTTTTATTTCAATATCTTTAGGCGGTGTTTTGGAAATCTTGATTTTTCGAATATCGATTAAACTAAGTGTTAAAAGCCACCTTTAAGCACTACTCAAATCCGGAAAAAGGCAGTACAAATGCAATAACATATTAAAAAACAGTTAAAATGAGATTAAACGTAAATTTTTCACTGATTTTATTTGTTTTACTGTTGATCTAAAAAATAAACTTTGAACTTATTTTGCTTTGCTATTTTTTAAATAAAAGCCATCTTTACTGTTTGTAGTTTTATTGCAATTTTTTGCATGATTGGTACCAAGATGAGCATTTTTACTGTATGAACACTATGTAAAATTAAATCGGTTTATCCTTTTTTTCTTAATTTCAAAATCGGTTTTTTTCTAAATTAAAACTGGTTTTAGAAAAAAGCGAATAACGGATCACACAACATTGACCAAATTTGATAATTTTCTGACAAGTGTCCGCAAACTGGACAATTTCCGTGACAATGGGTAGGTTCAGAAGGCGCAGAAGTTGTGCCCAACCGTTGCTAAAAAAATCAGTGATCGTAATGCGTCTTCTGAACGCATCTAGCTGTAAAATTCAAAACACACATCATATTGTCTCAAATGATCAGAATAATATTACGATCATCTTACACGCAACTGTTCAGTTGATCAGAAGTACAAAACAACGCGTTCAAAAGGTGCAATCGCAACAGTTAGTGAGCTGTTGCGCCTTCTGAACGTGCCCAATGTTAACATGCGTTCATTGAACAGAAGACATGTGGAAAAAATAATGTCTTTACTACTCATTCGTAAAATGTTTAATATGACTTTATTTCACTTCTGTAGTAGAAATAACGTAATATGCTTTTATTTCCAAAACAAAATGGAAATAAGACCATATGGTCTTATTGCGTATGGTGTCATTGCACTCCACTAACTTAGGTATACATGCCAGTAATCAAGTGTACTCTTTTTGGCATTTGGTTTTGAAATACGAATTTTAAAACAAGTCAATCAAATAAAATAACAAAAGTCCCCAACTATTCGAGGTCTCCTTAATTACTTTCCGTCCAACATTAAGGAACTGAATGCCATGGCGTTTAATTTATCTATCCTGCAACCTTTAGCGCCGTTTTCTCAAGTAGCTTTTAAAATTTGTCTGCCGTTTAAACACAAATTGTATCCTGAAAAAAATGTGTTTGAAGAGAATAGACTATTTTTGTTGTGACTCTATACATATAAACGCGTTTTAAAGGCTGTTGCGGTATGATCGCCAACGCATACTATTTTATATTGCCACTTACAGACTCACAGGTATTAGGGTACTGTGGTGGCCGTGTTACTTACTTTGAATTGCTACTCATCAGATATTCTTTTTGGTATTTCCAGCAAAAAAATGCGTATGCAGGTCGTTCATATTTCGTATGAATATCCCATTAAAATTACATAAATTTGGTAGGACAATTGAAAAAAAAAATTGTAACAGCGATTTTTTGATGCAGTTTACTTCTATTTGACTCGTAGATCATGGATCCACAGTCTTGCCCCTAAATTTCAAATCCGCCATCTTAGATTTAAGTTTCTTGGGTTTTTTGCAATTTGCAAGCTTATTTTGCATTTTTCGTAAAAAATGGTTTAATACAAATCTATGGCGTAGCCAGGGGGGAGGGGGGCATTGGGAGGATAGATCCCCCTCCCCTTTCGTCATTGAACTACACTTATTTACCTTTGAATTAATAACACAATACTATTTTATCCTTCTGATTTAAAATTTTTTTATTTCAAACGGATGACAAATCATCTTTTAATGAATATATAAAATGATCGGTTGATGGATTATGGACTTGAATATTGAGCCTATGCATACTAGTCTTTTCAGACCTTTTGCGAAACACACTGGGCTTTTCAGGTGATAAAACAGGATTCGGAGTATGTGTACACATTGGTTCTGGTAGCAATAAAATATCAGACCGAAACAATACCGTAATTTTCCCGGTTTGAGATTGATGCGCTAAAACTCTACTCGCTTCTCTCTCCCGTCCATAAAAATCCGAATTCAGACGGTCTGAAAATACTAGGTGCAAGCTCATTAATTTAACCAGAGCACACAGTGGTGAAAAAATAGATAGCGACGTGACATTTTAACACGTTTTTTTTTATAAAAGTATTGCCCATTACCTAATAAAAACAAGTATGTTCAAATTTCAAACTTTGTACAAAAACTATGAAAATTCAACAAAATTTCACACTTTTAATGGCCTATTAAATTTTAGTATGATAAACTGCCAGTGTGAATTTGGAAAAAAATAGTACTAAGTACGGACATTTATTGATGAATTTATGGTGTCAGTTTTGGTTACGCGAAGGACGCAAAATTTATAAAATTTAAATATTTTCTCTATGTTTTAGCGTTATATTAAATGTAAATAGATACGCGTAAATATATATATATATGCAGATACATTCAATGTGTAAAAACTGAAGTGTATACTAACGAAACTTCTACAAAACAAAACTGGACTACACACTAATTAATTAAAATGGTGTAGTAATTTAATTTTTTTAAATTTATATAAAGCATCAATTCCCCATGGAATAACCGAGTAGACAAAAAATATATAACGGTAAAAATGGCACATACATACATACAGTGAAACCCGCTTAAGTACCCCCTCCCCGCTTAAGTACCTAACTCGTTTAAATAACCAACATTTTTGGACACCGTAAATTTTTTAATATAATCTGAAAAAAAATCCCTCTCTTAAGTACCTCCCCGCTTATTTACCCAACCCGCCTAAGTATCTAAATTTTTCGTGCTCCATTTACAATTTTACTTAGAATTTTCCCCTTTTAAGTGCTCTTTTAAAATTCCTTAACCTTCATCCATCGTTTGTATCGAATTGATGCAAATTTCGAAAACATGTTAAAATGTTAGGAAAATAGTTAATGTTTTGTATTATTTTCTGCAACAAATGCGTATAGTTCCCCCAAGCCTATTTTGTAATATAGAAAGCTTTTAAAAAATAGCATTTTAATTGTAAAAAATTAGCAAAAACTGCGAAATAATTTTACATTGTCACGGTTTTCGCCATTTTTGACAATTTCTGTTGAAAATACATAACATATTGAAATTCCAAGGTTGTAGAGAATTTCATTCTCCAAAACTTTTGTGCCTACTTTTTTTTGGTACGACGCTTAGATCATGGTCGGGAACGCGATACACATAGCGATGCGGGATGCGCCGTATGACTTAATTTCCACACCTTCACCTGCTTTCATTAAAAAAAAAAACGTTGCCCGTCAATTGGGCCTACTGGAAAAACCACGTTAAAAAAACGCGGTGAAAAACTCTACCTCAGCGCTGGTGTGGCAATGAGCCAAGCGTCTTACAACCTTGGAATTTCAATATGCTATGTATTTTCAACAGAAATCGTCAAAAAATGGCGAAAACCGTGACAATGCAAAATTTTTTCATAGGTTTTGCTAATTTTTTACAATAAAAAATGCTATTTTTAAAAAATCTTCTATATAATAAATGTGGGAAATGAAATTCTCTACATATATGCATTAAACCATTTTTTATGAAAAAATGCAAAATTAGCTTGCAAATCGCAAAAACCCAAAAAAAAAGCCAAGATGGAGGAATGGAATGTTGCCAAATGAAATTTAGGGGCGAGACTGTGGATCCATGATCCACGTGTCAAATAGAAGTAAACTTCATAAAAAAATCGCTGTTACAATTTTTTTTAATTTTCCTACCAAATTTAACTAATTTTTCTGGGTTAATCGCTATGGTGCGCACGTTCCCGTCTGTGATCTAAGCGTCGTACAAAACAAATGTACGTATACAAGTTGTGAAGAATGAAATTCTCTACAACTTTGGAATTTCAATATGCTATGTATTTTCAACAGAAATTGTTTAAATATGGCGAAAATCGTGATAATGTACAATTTTTTGCAGTTTTTGCTAATTTTTTACAATAAAAAATGCTGTTTTTAAAAAACCTTCTGTATAAAAAACATGGGAAATTAAATTCTCTACGTACTTGTATATACCAATTTTTTACGAGAAATGCAAAATAAGCTTGCAAATTGGAAAAACACAAAAAACCTTAAATCCAAGATGGCGGAATGTTGCCAAATAAAATTTAGGGGCAAAACTGTGGATCCATTATCTACGTGTCAAATGGAAGTAAACTGCATCAAAAATTGCTGTTAACAAATTTTTTTAAGAAAAAGTCTAATTTTGCTGGGCTAGGAACAGCTTCAGGAAGAAATATCAAAAATCAACGTAATTTTTTAGCAATTTTAAAATCGCACTATGTATATCACACAAAAATTTAATACGCTTTAAAACGAGATTTTCGGGATGGCGTTGTTACAATACCGGAATCCCGGGATTAGTCCCGGGATTTAGATATTCATTACTTTTTAACAACTTCCACTCCAACTCTCCTACCATGAAATAAATAATAATAAATGGGTTTGAAACCTACTTTTTTATTTAAAGTGGCGTTTTCATTTTTTCTCTCTGACCGCAGGATTTATTTTGAAGGACTTTGTAATTTCTAGGATATTATTAATTCCAAAAATTAAAAAAAAATTCAATGCAATGTAGAATAAAAATATGGGTAACAAATGCAATAAGAAATTTCTTTAGAATTTAAAAAAATTAAATTTTTTGGATTCGCAAGGACGAATAGGTAATTTTTAAGCTGACAAAGTGAGAAGAACGAAATTTCAAGGATAAAATTTTAAAATGACATTTTCAATATTTACCAGCCCTTCTACACTAGAAACTTGAGTCTGCTTAAATTTTACAGGATTTCCTCATTAATTTTATACCCATACTTTTTCCCTAAGCACATTTCTCTGAATTTTACTATATTTGGTCCATGGTTTCGCGTGTATAATGAGCTAGACATTTATAAAAATATATTAATTATTAAATAAAAAAAGAAATATAGCCAATACTGGTCAAGAATAGGAGTTTCTATTATTGCCATCAGTGCAAATTACAGATCCCGAAAATCGAGACCTCAAAAAGTCTGGGATCCCGGGATCCCGGGATTAGAATTCCTACTAGGTATACATATATGATTACGCGCCTTTCTTCGCCGTCAACTAGGTTTTATCGTCGATTGGCTCACAATCTGCCGAATACACAAATATAATGGTGAATAATTGAAGCAGAAGCTTATATTTAGTCTAAGCGGTGCTGAGGTAAAGAAATTTGTAAAAATCGGGTTAATTGGGCTTATATTAGAAACATAGACGAAATATTTATAAAAAACGCGTTTTAGTCCTATTTGGCCCATATTCGAAATATATATACATAAATCTATGTATTGATGACGTAAGAAAAAAAATTAAGTATATAACCATTAGGTGGCACACAGTGTGGAAGATTAACTTTTTGTGACAAAATCGAATATATGGAGAACGAGACCAGGGGCCGGTAACACAAGCGCTACGTGTCCTACAAGTGTTCAAATAAATTAAACAAGTGTATGTAGATATTTTGTAACATGAAGCAACTTGTAGTTACAAGTAGCGTTCCTCTTGGAATTACTGCACTTTTTGTACAATTTTATTCTATTTCCGTAACACAACGAACACACTTGTATAGTTTTGTTGCGAATTTTTCTACAATTGTAAACAATTTTCTACCTATATCCAGCGCTGAGTAGATTCAGTTTAGTGAAGTATTCTACCGTGTGCGATCCATTTTGCTGTCGATATGTAGTCAAATGGTCAAATGATTCAGAAAGAGAAAACGAAAACGTTCCTACAGTGAATCGGTATCGGGAGAGAATGAATACTTTCTTCCTGAGGGACGAATGTCCAATATTTCTCCTACGGAATTAAACAACGGCTCTTTGCTAAATTTGCTACTTCTTTCCACTTCTCAACTTTACCAGTTGTTTCAATTTGTAGGAAAAGGCACCGAATAGAATTTCTTTATGTAATAAAGGATCTTTTGTAAAAAATGATATTTTTTCAAGCATTATTTGTCTTGCTTTAATTAATAGTATAAGTTTTATTTTTCACCGCAAGTGCTATACGTTTGCCGAAAACAAATGCTCGTAAATAACTTAATCAAGGCTATTAAAAAATTTTATATTGAAGTGCAAATCGCAATGCATCTACAAATGCTAGTAGAAACTACATTTACAAGTGTAGAATATTTCGCGGATAGCCACAAGTGTATAAAATAATACTGAGCTACAAAAAATTTTACAACTTGTAGCTACAAGCGAATCACTAATAACTTCTAAGCTTATGGTGCATTTACATGGTATGAAGCCATATGAACTGTTGATATGCTAAAATAGAGGGACTACATGTTCCAATGAGGAATTCAATGATATCGAGTGGGATGCATATAATACATTTTTTCATATGAAAAATTATGGGGAGATACTGTAAACATACTGTTGTGATACTGTTAAGCATATGAAATTATAGCAAGTTGAATTTTCATACATCTTCCCATAAAAAGTTTAACAGATGCAGAGATACCAATTCCCATTTTGATGCCTTTTTTAATATAAAACCCACCGAAAAGGAGGAAAGCGTCAACTCCGCCATTAACATGCATGTCAAAAGTAGAAATTTTAAAATGTAAAAACAATAAACAAACAATTTCAAAACAAAAAAAATCTTTGTACTAGATCTTTTTCAATAGAAGCAACTCACGTATGGTGGACAATAAAAATACAAAGCACTATGATAACATTCTTCTTCTTTTTTTTTGGCGCTGTAACCGCCTAAGCGATTTTGGCCGAGTTCAGCAAAGCACGCCAGTCGTTTCTCCTCTGTGCCAACTGACGCCAATTGGAAACGCCAAGTGAAGCCAAGTCCTTCTCCACCTGTTCTTTCCATCGCAGTGCGGGCCTCCCTCTTCCTCTGCTACCACCAGCGGGTTCCGAGTTGAATACTTTCATGATAACATTACACAACATTTTATTGAGCTTTATATCACATTTAAGTAAAAATAAGCCTATATTGGCCAAGCTGGCAAAGAAATGAATATTTGTATTTTTTGTTGTTTACAAAAAGACTTGCCAAATATACATATAAGTCAAAATTATAGAAGGCATGTATGGCTTTCCCTTTCATTTTTTCATACAGTTGATGGATGGTGAAATAATAAGGTGTTGTCACTTAGGGGGTGGTTGTTGTAATTTTGGCAATTTCGGCATACCAGCGTTATAGTAATGCCTACTCTATTCATTGCAATTTCATTTCTGGGCAAAATGGAACAACAAATTTTGTTAAAAAGTATGCGTTGGTATCACTTACTACGTTTATACGCACGTATTATTTGCAAATAACAATTTGCAAAATGGTAAACTTTGCGATATAAACGCTGAGTTAATTTTGTATTTGTAAATAACTAAATCACGCAAATAAGTATTAACTAGTGGTTTATTTATATTATTATTAGGTTTATTTTCTCTTTCGATGGTCATCTTTTGCCTTTTAATAATCAAAACGTTGCCATTTTTAATTTTATTTTAATTTTCCACGTTCCTGCCTTTTTATTATCAGGCAATATTAAAAAATCATTTTTATTTGCAAATAGCTTACGTATAAACGTAGTAACTTTTTCTTTGTTTCGCTTTTGCTTTGACTTTTCGTTTCAAGTTCATTGGAAAATTTAAGCAATAATTTCCAATAATTGTGATTTTGTAAGTAAATTTTGGTAAAATATATACTGTATATATCCAACTGATTATTCGAGCAGTGCCTCGGATGGCTACGATAATGCACTTCGGTATTACAATTTAAATGCATAATTATTTTATAATATAACTGATAGAATTCAGAAATGTAATTTTAAAATGTTAACGAAAATAAAGGTCGTAGTAAAATTTCCTTTAAAGTTAAGATATTTTAAAACTATGTACGCATATATGTACATGTACTTCAGAACTTAAGGAAAAAATACAATAATAAAATAATAAAATTCTATACGGGCTAATAGGTCATTCTTAGTAGAATTTAAGAAAAAATTAAATCAAGATAACGGTAAAATTTAATTTGTTTTAATATGAATAAATGAGAGACGGAAAATAGTCCTTATTTTTTAAGTTTTAACCATCATCATATGTGTGTGGTACGTCCGTGTGGCCTTTAAGTTTTACAAATAATAACTTTAAGGTAGAAAAATATAACTGAATAATAATTATTAAAATAAATATATTTGATCGAAAAAATAAAAATTAAGTAATAATATTTTCTTTTGAGCGAAAAAATGAAACTGTAATTACACTGGTTTACAGAAAAAATATTTTATTGATGCAAGCTTCATTTGACCGGTGTGGAGTCCACTGATGTATGTATGTATTGGAAATAGTACCCAAAAAGTAGTAAAAATAATATTAATCTGTTCGCCCTTTTTCTACTACCCGAAAAAGCATGGCCGCAATTGGCATGCAGAAAAAGTGAGGTTATGTAAGTGATATCACCTTATATTTATTTCACCATGCAGTTGATGCTTCTTTCTGGCTTTTACAAAATGCAGGGATATCACACTTATTTCGGTACAATATGATCGTAATGTATTTTCAATTCCTAATTAAAGAAAAATATCCTACGAAAATGTTTGCCATTGTAGAACAGTAAGTGTATATTTGCAAACTAATGCAAAGAATGGAGTGTCATATCTTAAAAGCTTAGGAGAATCAACGAAACAAACAAACATTTTATGGTCTTATGTTTCCTTTCGCATTGCTATTTTTTCTAACTCTTTCTTTTGTTTAGCGCTGTAACCGCTTAAGTTATATTTTTTAATTTAAACATGTGAGTTATTTTCAATGAGCATTTTTTCCTTTGCTCCTGAATTTCAGGTACATTTTCTTGTAGTACCTCTCATTCTTTTTTATATCATACTAGCCAACCCGGCGAACTTCGTCCCGCCCATAATTAGATTTTTAATTTAATATTTTTGGTCCAACATTTTCTCCAACAGTCCACGATTTCCACTGGCAAATTCATCGGCTAAAATTATGGTTTGGTGGTCGTTTGCCGCCTTAAATAAACTAACGAAAGTGTTATGTCCATGAAGAAGGTCTCCGGCGGCAACAATGATCCGGATCTATAGTGAATTTGCCCTAGAAACTTTATCTTATAGTTGGTGGCAATTTCAAAATGGATGCGTATCCGTGTTCAACAGAAATACAATATACATACATAGACTGAGATGAAATACCTTAAAAGCCAGTCTCACGAAAGCAATTTTAGTGAAAAAATTATTTTTTTCTATCAGGTTCTATATTAAATTCAACAATTTATACAAATAAATCTTCATTAAATTGCTTTTATTAAACTGGCTTTTAAGATATTTCGACAGGTAGTGGTTTGAGATTTACCACTGCACAAATCAACCCTGGTATGTCCGAATGAAGCTAGTAATATTGGCAAATCACGTCCATTAGTCCAATCGTAATGCACGTAGGGATGCAAATTTTGGGGAGTAACATCGATGTTTCGATGCATAGGAAAAAAGAACATCGATGCTAAAATACATTGCCAGAAAAACATCGATATATCGATGGTTTCCGATGTTTCGAAATTTGTTAGGAAAATCTAATACTTTTCAATTCCAAATCTCTGTAATTCAATTATTGCCTTTATTTATTTACCATTCCTTCCCAATAAATAGAATCGAAATGCATGCCGTTGTAAGTTCGCTGAGCCTAAAGTTCCAAGGCCCAATTTCGTTGAAATTTCATCGGGATCCCGGTCCTTTTTTTAATAACTAAGTATGCATTTTTAATATCGAAAGATAAGAGTAAACTCAGAATTTTTGAATGTCCCTTTTACAAGAATAAATATTAAAATTCATTGCCAGTCAAAAAAATTTTAGGAGCATACTCAAGTAGCACACTGGTGTATAACTTGGTGTATATTTATGAATTTTGGTACATATGTGTTAAGATTAAAAAAAAAATAATATTTTGGTGTATTTGTCATCCCGCCAGTACTTCTTCACAAATCAAAATTCTACCTTTAACATTTTGGTACTATTTATTCATTGAGATTAGTACGAAAACTACACCAGCTCCTAAAATGCGCCACTTCTTTCATTTGGTTCACAAATAGCTCCACGTTAACAAATGTCATTAAAATTATTCAGGCGACATTCTGAGTAGTGATGTGCTGAATTCTCGGTACCCAATACTTGAAAAAAATTTCGGTACCCAATACTTCCTTTTCGGTACCCGATACCGATTCGACACACTAAACTTTCGTCATTATATCTGTGCCGTTCAATTCAAGTAGCTTAAGTCACTTTAGATGGTTTGACTTTGAATTAAAAAAAAAATCAGTTTCCTTTGAAATTGTTTTATATTTTAATTAAGATTCTATTATAGGGGCATCTTGAACTACATCTTTGGCTAGTTAAAAGTTAAAATATTGTTTGGGAATCCACTGAAATGTGGCTTTAAAGGGAAAAGGACCTATCTCGACATAGGCTTCTTTTGGGGGTAAAAATTATTGATATTTTATAAGACATCGCCTAAAAACCCAAAATGTACAAATAAGATGGTCCTTTCTCAAGAGATCAATGTGTTTGTATGTATGTAGTTAAGTTCAGGAAGTATAATGTGTGCGTCGAACAAGGCAGGCAATTAAATCTGCACAATAATGATCAAGGCGAATTTAATAAGGTGGTGTTAGCCGTGTATAAGTAAAAAATTACACTTACAAATTATACTCAGATATTCATACTGTCATTAGTATGAACTACAACAAACACGTAATTTTGATGTAATGTCCTCCACGGCGAAAAATTCAGATACGCCGGTAACACCACCTTATTAAATTCGCCCTGATACTGATGTCGCAAAACACACTTTCGCCTTCTTTTACTTATCGCAACCGTCTTTCCAATTGCAATAGTTCTGGTGGCAATATTATTTATTTTTAATAGCTGACACTATATGTATGTTACATATAACTCATATTTTTGGCTGTTGCGCGCTTTTATTAGAAATTCCAAGATTTCGGTACCGAGCATCGAAAGTATTTGATACTTTTTAAATCGGTACCGAGTATCGATCAATACTTAAAAGTAGCGACTCAGCACATCACAAATTCTGAGAGCAATTGACAGTGGACCAAAGAATTCACCAAAAAATGTATATTGAATACACCACACAGTAGCTTTGTTTCTTTACAGATAGCCGCATTTACACAAGGTAGTGTTAGCCGAATATAAGTAAAAAATTACAAAAGCAAATTACAAGAAACACATAATTTTCACGTTATGCGGTGAAAAATTCAGCTGTTGCTCCAACTTTAGACAGATTAGGCACAGCTACTTTGATTTGCTTCTTTTACATATTTTTGTATTTTTTGATAAAAATGGGCGATTTATTTAATTTGATAAAGTGTGGCAAAACCTGAGTATTTGTGAACAATTTTTAAACATAAAATGCGATTAAAAATTCGCAGCAAATACATATGTTCAGTTGTCAATAACATCGGTCAGGTGTTTACTAGCTAGTTTCTGCTAGTTTGCGTTTCTTGACTTTTTCTATATTTCACTCGCTGTGAGCGTAATTCTGTTTTGATAAATTGGTAGTTTCCTTTCAGGGCTGTTCTGGTTTCGTTCGAAATTGATTTCTCATCGATTTGCATTTCCGATTCCAAATTTTAAAGATGTTTTGCAATCCTA
>NW_023462294.1:0-19875 GCF_013731165.1 Rhagoletis pomonella
CGAATAAACATAGTAAAGGATGCAAATTTCACCTTTTCAGATTTTTTACTAACGGTATTGGTATATCATGATAATTGTAAAGGGAATAACCGCCTCCTTTTTGTAACGTAAGCATCGAGAGTTTGAATGTATTTAGCCGTAACCTTTGCAACTAAATTCCTATACTTATTTAATGTCTCTTTCGACGACTACATTTTAAATTTAAACCGAAAGCAAACATATTTCGGAAGACCATTTATGCGAAAGCGTTTCATGCAGAAAATTACACTTTGACATTGTCTGCACATACCCAAAGTCAATTCGGTGCAAACACCCACTCCCAGTGCACGGGTACACAAAAAACGATTGCTGACAGCAACAACCGACCCACTTATTGGCAATAAACGTCGTCGTCTCCGCCGCCACCAAACAACAACACAACAGCAAAGTGCTTTGAACGGAACAGAAAATAATAAGCAAAACGCCCATACCAAAACGTTAAATGCCTGTCGACTAATACGCAAAATGTGTTTTTGCTCCCACCCGGCCAGGTGCC
Organism: Rhagoletis pomonella; assembly: GCF_013731165.1. Taxonomy (NCBI): domain Eukaryota; kingdom Metazoa; phylum Arthropoda; class Insecta; order Diptera; family Tephritidae; genus Rhagoletis; species Rhagoletis pomonella. The sequence goes on from NW_023462294.1 coordinate 536, forward strand.
GTAGGCAATGTTTAAATACGAGTATCGACGCTTCTCGTGTAGCAAAATCACCCTCTACTGTGTGTCTACTAACATTGAGATGCTACATTGGCGCACACGAGCATCATAGCGAATCAGTGGGGAAAACGAGCGGATGAGCTGAAGAAACGGGGCATGCGGGACAGCAGCTCAAGCGTGCAAATGTCTGCGGGTGACAATTCAAACACCAAACAAATTTTATTTGGTGTTTTTCAATCTTTCTCCTTCCAAAAATTTCCCAACTGCCAACTGGTAGACGAAGTCCCCCATTGATAGCAGGATTCTCGCTTATTGAGCGATAAACGAGCTGCTTGCGACTAAACGACCCCGGCAAGTGTTAAGGGTTGCGCTTGGGTCCAATGTTACTGCAATTGTTGTTGGTGATGGCAAAAAGACACAGAAGTTTATTAAATGCGAGCGTAAGTGTGCTTGGGAGCAGTGGGTGAAGAAGGAGCGTGTCATAAATACTCGTTTGAGTGTTGACAAATTTATTTAATAAAATTGCGGTTTGTTTGATGCACTCACATCAATGAAGGTACATCAATAATTTGACAGTTAATTCGAAAACAATCAAAATAGGAAGAAGAATAAATAACTGCAGTGTTTATATGGGAGATGGAGCGTTCTAGAAGAGCAAGTAAAAATCTGTGGAGGTTGTAGTAGAAAGTGGGTTGCTTAAAAAAGAAGCTATCTTATTTGAAGTAATTAAATAAAGATTAATGTATTTTTAGTTTATGAATTTACAGTAACTCTGTAGCGACTGAAGCCGAGTTTAGTTCCAGCTTTTATTGCTATAAAATTAATACAGTTCTCAAGGTCTGGTTTTAATATCAGTAAATACTCATAAGGTCACATATACACATTCATAGTTTCGACGCCGACAGGTATTTACATTTGGCCAAAACTTGCAACACGACTAAAACGTTTTAGAAAATACATATCGTCACCATCAATGAAAAATAACCAATTAAATTTTAACTTACATAGGAAGTGCTATTTATAAAGTTTTATATAATGCGAAAAAATTTATTGAGCAAATCTTGGGGTTGCGACCGTTGTGCTCTGGTTCCTCCGCCAGATCATCTAATCCGTAAGTAAGATTTTACAAAGGTAAAGGTGGACCCTCCCCTCGCTGAACGACATACACTCTACGAGAGGGAGCCATAAATATCTTGGTTTGCCTTTTACCCTTTGACACACGCCAGTGGGATGTAACCTGACAGTACACTCAACTTTTTAAAAGCTCTGCTCTGTATCACTGAAGCTTAAGCATAAACAGACGGCAGCGTTGATCCGGATCAACTCGGGAATTAACTGCAGTTGATCCGGATTAAGTCCGCGTTAATCAACGCTGCCTTCTGTTTAAACTACGTTGCGTTTTGCGTGAGTATCAACCAGGAGTTATAACATTGTAGGGCTTAGTAAAGGATAACTTCGGTACAATTGCATTTGAAAATTCGACAACGAGATCATTTATTAATAGTTTTAAGACACTCGCAGTAGCGCTGAACTTTCCACTTTTCATGAGGCATTCTCGAGCATTCCGACAAGCTTAGTTTTTAATAAGTATGGCTAGAGGCCGTATCATAAAGTTAAGATAGTTTTTCATAATATGCCATAAAATTTATAGTTCAATAGTTAAAATCTGTCAAATCAAGTGCCAATTTCTCTAAAATTATGAAAATATTTTGGAAAATACAATTGATTACGTTTTTTGACATGCTGATCATGAATTTCATGTCAAATTAAAACTTTGACCGTTGACAGCTGTCAAATGGACTTTGAATTTTTCTAAAAATAAGCAAATATTTTTTAAGATGCTACTGATAAGGGGTTTGTTTAGGCACGCTTTACGTCAAATTTAAACCTTAAGAGTTTACGACTTTCGAAGGGGCGGTCAATTTCTCTAGAAATAAGGAAAATTTCCCAAGAATTAAACGTACTATGTTTTATGGTTCACTGATCTTGAGTTCTGTATCACGTTTAAACTTTTTCGGTTGATAACTGTCAAATCAACCGTAATTTTCAGTTGAGTAACACAATATATTTGTTTAGGAAAATTTTATTTATTATATACGAGGGAACATATCTAAAATGAATTTATGATCAAATAATGTAATAAAATCAGTACTTATATTTATAAATTAGGGATAGTGTTGAGTTCAATCATGCAAAGATTAAGGTTTTAGTAACACACAAGTGTTAATGCATGCACGCGCGCAAGGGTTAATGTTATGAGCCCACACAAAAGTTAACAGCATTTGACATTTTGTTATTCTTTTTCTCGCTTTCGTCCGTAGATGTATTGTTAGCTATCGTAGATACATGTATATTGCTTTCGTACCTTTTGCATTTCTCGGATCATCTTCCGCTTTTTTTCGGCACTGCATCGTTTTGCGAAATATATTGAGTTTTACCATCCGCAAATGATATTTAAGAATAAACTTTAACCTAAGCTCAACCAACTGCGTTTATTTTCATTTTGGACAACCCCGCTTGAGGTTTGGAAAATTGCAAGAAAAACCGCCTAGTCGTTTTCGGTGCACCAGCAATTTGCTGCAACAGATAGTTTGGGCCGTCTACTATATGTTCACCCCAAAAAATTTGAGCTAGGCCCCAACAGTTTTTTTTAAGATTTTTTTATTTTATACGAAATTCGTCATTTCCAAAATTTCAGTTTTTTTATTTTTAAATAAAGTAATTCAGGTTTGAATTTCTGGAAATTTCGGACACCTTTTTGGATTTTGCATTTCGAATTTTCAAAAACTAGTTTGAAATTTGTAATAAGCGAACTTAAGAACCTCTAAATACCAAATTTCTTGAAAATTCAGTAATTTTTTACATTTTTGGATTCGCTATTGGATTTTTGAAAATTGACTTCAGGTTTGTTAAGACACATCTTATAAATGATATGATGCCAAATATGGAATAAATTACATTCATCCTTAATATTTTAAATACATTTTGTGTTATTTGGAACAACTGCTAAAGTTGGTCTAGTGAAATAAAAAAGGCCGCCAATCTTTTTGGCGTGAGTATGCGCGGATTTTCTTTTCGTAGACCCTTAAACAGACCTTTGCCTTAGTTATGCCTTTTTGAAGAAAATATTTCTTGAAAAATAAGGTGTTGACAAATTAGCCACCAAGTTTCTTTTAAGTAATATTTCGAATGAAATCATTATTTTCCATGCTGAAGAAGTAACACCAAACCAACTGTTACTAGTATTGCCCAGTTATCGAAATTCCACATCTTTTTTCAAGCACTTTTGAATTTTACCTGTCAACAATACTAACTCCTTCTACCAGCGTCCGTCTCCGTCTACCAGCATAATTTATGCCGAATTTACAGGAAAACTTAAAATCGAATTATGAACGTTAATACCGGCTTGATTAATGCTAATTCTACCAAGTCTCCTCCAAATTTCTTCAGTAGGCTTTGAAATTAGACCGAAAAAGGAACCTCGATTTTCCTTTATAAAGAATATGCATATGTATTTGTATATATGGATGAGATGTTCATCACTGACTAATATGTCAAATATATACCAATTCAGACTGTAAATAAGATTTTCGAGTATATTTGTCAGAGAACCTCTTGGAGATTAAAAACTTAATTCCCCCTTCTACATAAACTCTTTCTTTTTTGCATCAGAATCGCTAACGGTGGTTTCACACGGGTTTTTGTCAAGACTGGGCCAAAGCCCAATATTTTTTTATCACACGGCTGGTTTACAAAGTTACACCAAATTTTATGTTACGTTTTTTGTACCCTGTTGACGTTTGGACGTTTTTTGTGTAAAAATTGACGTTTTTTAACTTCCAGGTAATTTTTCTCTGTTACTAAATCTTGTAAGTAGAACTGGTTTTGAATTACTTTCTTAATAAATCTTTGCAAGCTTTGTATTTTGCAGCAGCTGCTTCAAAATATATTTATTCTTTGGACACAGATGACTTAAATATGATGCAAACCAAGTGTACGCGCATTTTTTTTTTGGATTCTTGGACAAAGGCTGGTTGTGTAAACACTTGAGGTTACGAGACTAATTATAATGTTTGCAATTACACATTAAAAGCCAAATCAGGAAGAGTTGATCTATTGCAACACGCACGCTCGCGAAATCATCAAAAAAGCTGTAGCAGCATAAAAAGTCAGAAAAAAGTTGGCGACTTTTATAAGACCTCGTTGAAAATGTAACGAACGCAAAAAATGCTGAAATATTGCTATGCTCCTTCTTAGCAGAACGTAATTTAGCATTTTCGACAACCGACCCCCTAACCAAATGTCTACAAGAAAAAAAAATTATTAAAAATCAACGCGATTATGTAGCCCCTTTAAACTTGCACATTATTTAGTGGGCTATCAAACTGCATACTCAAGAAAAATCTGAATAAAAAGTTGAAAATATAGCTGAAACTTTGCAGATTTTTTTATAATTTTTGCACAAAGTTTGAAATGTGGATTTGTACTTTGTTTGTTACAAATGTTTGTTATAAAAATAAACGAAAAACAGCCAATGTCGATCAAAATGTTAATGACTTAATCAGCTGATCACAAGTGTATGTATAACATAATTTTTATATTAACGATCTCAAACCAGTTTACAATGAATTCTAAATGTGCTCTGTCGAAATGACATTTCAATATACCTTACGTACATATGTATGTCAAAGCAACATCGCAAAAAATATTGAAAAGGGTTCTTCTTAACAGCGGTCGTCCCTCGGTAGGCAATGGCAAACCTCCGAGTGTATTTCTGCCATGAAAAACAGCTTCTCATAAAAATACAATCGCCGTTCGGAGTCGGCGTAAAACTGTAGGTCCCTCCGCTTTGTGTGACAACATTAAGGCGCACGCCACAAGTCGGAGGAGAAGCTCGGCCAAACGCTAACATATGTGTAAGCGCCAATCTATTATATTAAATATTACGTAAATATGTACCTTCGTATACAATGAAAGTTTAATAAGAACAATTTTTTGTACCATTCATTTGAAAAAGACGTTTTTGGGTAGGAAATGACGTTTTTTCAGACCAAGAGGGACGTTTTCTCATGCAGAAGACCTGGCAACACTGCACAAAACCACAATTCAATGCGATTTTAAAATCTGGGAGAAAATGGTTACCAATTGAATGATTCTTGCGATTTTATATGTGTATAAATGTAGGTGTATAAATTCCATTACCTTATAATAAGTGGTTCCAGAGATAACCGATATGAGAATTTCAGTTTGTATGGGCGGTGCCATGCCCACTTTCCCAGTACCTACCACTTTTCACCGTAAGTAGGGTATTTACAATCTATGCAGCTGTGCTAAGTTTCAGTTCCCCAACATAATTGGTTTTAGAGATATAGTGATTTCCACATTTTAGTCTATATGTCAGATGTCACGCCCCCTATGTATCGGGATTAACATTTCTGGAATAGAAGAAGTTATATCCTTTAAATCGGTGTTTGTTTCATTGAATGTTTCCGCAAAAAAAATTGTTAAGAAATCTATCACCTTATAAATGTTAGAACATGCCACGATCGAACTCGTTGAATTAAACGGATTCAACGGCTTGCTCAGAAGATATTACTGACAAGATCAGTGGCGTAGCCAAGGGGGGGTTATGGGGGGATAGATCCCCCCTTCGTCATTGAACTACAATTATTTACTTTAATTTCAAGGCAGAGGAAAAAGGTTCTCAATATGCTTTTGAACGTGCTTTTTCTCAAACAAAAAAAAATAAAAAAATAAAAAAAATAAAAATAAAATAAAAAAAATAAAAATAAAAAATAAAAATAAATAAAAAGTACGTTGAAAACAAATTGAGAACCATTTTGCCTCTGCCTAGAAAGGGTTAAAAAGCGTTTCATATATGACAGACTCTGCACTAAAGGGTTAAATGCTGCACTTTCGTAAAGATATCGACCAGTATAACCATTTTTGTTATATTTACATTTGTTTGTGAAAGCTGATAATTTACGAGTTATTAGAGTTTAAAGGTAGCTTTTTTTGCCAATCTGGTCACTCGGGTACAGCATCCAATGTCCCAAGAATCGAGTCTTAAGATAAAATAAAGAGAAATCCTTCAGAAACAGTGCTAATGGTGTATTAAATTTAGTGTTTTCTAGTGGAATGGGAGCCAAAATCCAAAATTAAAAAAAGTGACATTTTGAACGGTATTTTGAGGGTTAAGTTATTGTTGTTGTAACTTCTGTATAGTTTTCCTATATTATATGATCATTTATCTTCACGATAAAAAAATTTTCATTCCATTATCTCTTTTCCAAGCGAAGATCTACGATTTTGAAAAAAAATCGTGTTTTGCCTATAGTGCGACGCCTCTAGCCATTGTATATCACAACTTTAAGTTATCGATGCAAATTTTTTTTAATCCCCCCCTTCGCCAAATCCTGGCTACGCCACTGGACAAGACTAATCAGTTTAGAATAGCAGTAGTCCAGTTAATTAATCACAGTTTTAAAATATGCCTTTTTCGCGTAAAAAATGGTTTCTCCGACCACTGTGCAGCGTTCAATATAGAAATTTACATGAGAAATTTCAATTTACTAAAGTGGGCAGCTACTTTCTCTATTCAGCATTTTTCGATTACATTTTGGAGCTCAGGAGTAAGAATTTAGTTTCATATTATATTGACAAGGCTGGAATATGTTCACCGAGTTGACCATACTTCCAATTTTAGTGGGTTGTCGCAGAATTTGAAGCGCGCTTTATTTCAGCGCATCTGTAAACTGCTTCACCCTACTTGATTGATTCGTGCAAAATTTGTCGAACACGTTTAGTAGAGTGATATGGACTCAGTAGGGCCGGTCTACAGCCGGTGGGCAATGCTGCACGAGGACCAGTTTCTAGTCTCGGAACCGGAGGAGGAGGACAATGACGTCACAGTAATTTCCGCCGCCGAACGGGAGGAGCTAGAAGCAATAGACATCACCGACTCTGAGGATGGTGCAGATCCTACAAAGTAATCTGCACATTTTCAAGGCAGCCTCGGCTGCCCTCCTTCTTCGCCTCAGCGAGAAAGCTGGGCATTCGATTCTAGTCACAGAGCTTTGGATCGTTAAAAACAAGGTTTGTGGACTGAACTCGAACGAAGATACTGTCTGCGTCAGCGTCCAACTGAAGGAGAGCATGGTCTGGCTGGCAAAAACATATATGGCCCACGATAGCCATGATTTTTCACCTTATAGACTACAAGCAGTTGTAAAGGAGGCAAATCGCAGAAAACTCCCGAGGTGAGTGTTGACTTGACTTTATTCTTTTATAAACGGTTACTGAATGTATCACACCTTTGTGACTTCTGTTAGAAGGGAAGTGCTGGGCATCACCCTTCTGTCGAGCGGATTGTCTGATTGGATAAGGGACAGGCAGGTGTCTAAAGAACACTCTTTTTCTGACCACCTCTACATTAGTTTTAAGCTCTCTTTTGATCCTGCTTCTTTAACAGCATACAGGAACAAAAAGCGAACTGAGCGGTGAAGTAAAAAGGTACGCTGTCGGTCTCTCTACGGAGGTACGGTTCTCACGATAAGTCTACTTATCGTTAAGACCTGATGAAAGGAGTCTCTCGGATACATACGAAGGTTTTTTCTCTCGGTGAGCTGGACTCATCGTCAAAAATTGATGAAGCAGTGAACTTTGTGACAAATGCCTGTAATACTGCCTTCAAAGCCTCCTGCCCAAGCACCCTCCCGAAGGACAAAAGGAAACCCCAGTGGTAGAATCCTGAGGCTCTTATATCAAGCCAAGCGAACAGCAACCCTACAAAGGCACACTCAAAGTCTTCGAGAAGGCCATAAAGTGGGCGAAACGAGAATCTTGGCAAAACTTCTGCAATAACATAGAAGAGAACTCCAGAAGCCTAACGGTGACTGGACGTCATCGTGTAACAAAATGCAGGAGGTCCTTACGAGCCACAGATATAACTCTTTATGTCTTAGAAGTATAGTTCAGCCGTAAAAGGGGTGTAAAGAAAACGCATTTGCCTATTTATATATAAGATTAGGAAAGGACTTTTATTTCGGCTTTAAAAAATATTTGGCCCAGTTTAACTGTTATTACTGGAGTATGAAAATAAAAAATCCGGAATTTTCAGTTGTTATTGGCATTTTGTCCAAAAATTTCAAAAGATATAAAGAATCCAGGAATATTGTCCAGGAGGTCCTGTGATCAAAGAAACATAGATAACTTTCTTTTACGACAATATTTTGCCCGGACTTTTGTAACATAAAAAATATTGTTATTTTCGGTCTCTGGTCATAGTTGCCAATATTCTGTAAGAAATGTAAATTCTTCTGCGCCGGTATATATAATTATACAATTTTATTCGTAATTTCTGTGTGCGCGATGAGCTAACTAAGTTAATAAAAAAATTCAAAAAGTTATTTTTTTTTTCTTCCGTGACGAATTCGCAAAACACTTATTTAACAAGAGTAATGTAATTAAGTTTTAATGCAGTGCAATTTCCAGCCGACCGTTTAATACACTTCACTTCACTCAGTTATTTTTTTTTTTTGTTTTGGCAAGCATTTGGATAGCGCGTTAACCGCAGTTCCCAGCATAGATCTGGCGTTTGCGGATACATTGCGTTATGATACATACTTACATACATACATATGTATATACAAACGTACACGTTTGAACGAACATAACCCTGCAGAAAATCTGACTAGCCTAGAACTAGCTTAGAACTAGACCTTTTGCCGACAGTACCAGTTCTAGCTCAATTCCCAAGCAATGCTTTCAACTGTCCAGTTTTACACGGCGATGTCATTGGCGGTGGCAATTGCCGCCCAGTGCTTTACTTTGCAACCAGTTTTTAACCGGTTCCATTTCGGACAGTTTTTTTTTATAAGAAAACGTTTTTGCGATTCGGTTTTTGGACATTTTTTCGTTTTTTCTTTTCTCTTACAGATTCCGTTTTTGTTACATATTTTATTAAAAAAAAAAATCAAAAATATTGTAAGCTGCACGCAATAATTTAAATTCATTAAATTTAAAAACTCACAACAGCTGCCTCCACCGCGACTTGAACTCGCGATCAACGTTGGTTGAGTCGGATGTCTTCTCGCTGAGCTACTTTCGTATTGTACGAGTAGTGATCATTTGCACATATACACCGCAAGTTTCAACTGTCCCGCTCTGCATTCCTTTTGCACTAGTTCAGAGATAGTTCTGAGACATGTAGTTCGGAACTAGCGCTTTGTCAGACTGTCTCTAAATTTTACTGCAGGGAATGTACATAAGTACACACGTACATACACATGTATCATTGGTTATTCTCTTCTTTATACGCTTACAATAAATACTTTAAACTTTCAACAACAGGGGTTACAAATTCCAAATATTCAAAATTTCGTTCCAAACTCTTCTTACCTCCTTTCTTGCAATCAGTTTTGTTTAGTTGTTGCTGGTTACATCTATTATTATTTGTATTTGTTTGAACGGGCAGATGTATACGGGGGTGCAAATCGAGGTTTAATAAAGCAGCACAAAAAACTCTGCTCGAAAATAAACTGATTCAAGTTTTTTTTTACTCAATGTTTGATCCTGTGCTTCATTATTATATTTTTCATTGTATGCGCTACTCTCATTCACATCTGACTGCGTGCTTCTTGGTTGGCATCATTTGACTGCGCATCACTGCATCAATTGTCGCTATAACGGATGCATTTAATTTATTAGATTTATGACACGGCAATTACAGAAACAACAAACCTTTTAAGTGCAGAAGGGGTGCTGGCTACATCAGCAGTTGGACATTTATTCTGCGCTCAAAATATATGCGTAAGGATTGTCGATGTGGTGGAGGAAGGAATGACGTCGCTATTGTTCTACAAGCAGTTTTCTTTGCTTGTGAACACACAATCACAGCTACAGTGGCAAATTTCAAAAGTGAATTGAGTTAATTCTAAATACAATCCAAGTACCAAACTATTATATATTTTGTTTCAAAGTTACAATTGAAAATGATTGTTAAGGTAATTAGAGTTCACGGTCACCGCAGCCCCATGTTTAAATTCAGGCTCAAGCAACATTGGTGTAAGTTTCTTTTTCTAAAGCGGCCGCCCCTCGCCAGGTAATGGCAAAGCTCTGAGTGCACTTCCGCGTTCCCATAAAAATATTTTTTCGCATTCTAGATAATAAAATTATCTTTTTGATTTCGAAGCCTTTACCCTTAACTCATAAACTTTATGAATATAACCAAAACTATTCAATAAAATAAATAAAACAGAGGCAGTTCTAGTTTGGTTAGTTTCGGCGGAAATCCTCTGTGAGGCACACTTAAACTCATTGTCATTTGTGGTCCCGTTCCCCTTGCAAAATCATACAAAATTTGAAACTAATAACTTTAACTGAGCTAATTAGTTTGTAAGAGAACTTTTTGGAACCAAGCAAATTTGATAGTCAAACCCATTTCACTTTATTGTTCAATTGAAAAACTTAATTGGCGATTCTATGTACATACTAGAGATGTCAGTTTTCTAAAAATATCGATGCTTCGATACATCGACAAGTTTTTTGTTGCTTTTTCTCTCGTCGTTGATAATGCATTTATGGGTGGCAATATTCCAAGTTGGTTCCCTTTGAAGTCTTTCATTTCATGCAGGAGAATTACATATATGTGTGAAGAGCGATATAAAGTGCATCCCCGATATCTTTATCAGGCAAAGCCTTTCCATGACGAAGAAGTTTGTCAACCTTGCACCTTGCCTTGATATCGCAATGGTTAGAGACCTTAATGATGTGTGTGTGTGGAATGTCTCAGCTATCTGGTAAAGAGACGAGAGGCATGTCGCAACTACTTTTGAACTCAGAATCATTTTTCTCAAAGAACTTAAGGCCCCGCCAGATAGAAACTCTTTTCCGCATCACAGAGACGCTTTTGACTGACATCTAAGTTAACTCTGTGTGCGGCAAAACAGCAATGTATGTAACGAGTTCAAACCAGCTGTTTTTTTGCCAATCAAATTGAGTCGTTTTGTTTGCGGCAACGTTTTCATTGTGACGTCTCACCGTGTTCTTTGCAGCTTGTCAGTTCGACGCAGACACATCTGGCGGGGCCTTTAATTTGCATCTGGCTGTCAATAGAAATTTAGATATTATGGCTATGAATGATAACTCACTGTTCTAGTGATGCGACCTTTGAGATATAGCGCGGGTGGTAGCAGGTGAAGATTTAAAGACCAGGTAGAAAAAGTCCTGGATTCACTTGCCATAACCGATAAGCTATAGTTGACAAAAAAACAAGCGGCTGGCGTGTTCCCAAAATCGGTTTGACGATTAACCAAACAAGAAGAAGAATTCAGGAAGGCGAAAGCTGAGTGCTGTGTCCAGTTATTCAAAAGAAACACCACAACCAACATTTCTATCGAGCTTTGCTTGTATACGAGGAGAAAAGCCGCGAGACCTTCACATAGCAACTTAGCGATAGTTAAAGCCTCACAAACCCAGCCATTAAGTACTTTCTTGTTGATGAGATTAACATTTAAGCAGCATATCGAATATGTTTGCATTTTAGTTCAATTGGTCATGAGTATCGGTTGATTGAATCTCGGGTAATTGAAACCCTGGAGATTCGTACGTACGGGTGTACGTTACATATCGATAGGAGGTTAAAGTGGGTCTATTTACGGTTGCAAGACGTACTGATTTTTCAACTCTTGTACTGATTTTGTTCATTTCTCCAATCAGTACGCTAATGTCCTGACTTTTGAAAAATTGTACTGATTTGTATTGAATTTACAATTCGAACAAAACACTTTAGGATATGCTTAAGGTTTTTACATAACGTTGGAACTTCCTTAAAATATACTTTACAGAGTAAAAAGAAAATAATTTAATTATAGTTTACATGTTTCAGATACCCAAGAAATTAATGCAACAAAAAGATCAATCGTCAGTTGCGATACTATGATGGGGCTTAAATTATTTAAAAAGACGGCTGACGTTTTTTTTTTGTGAGTGTTGCTATTTATCTCGAAAACAACTTTCAGTTTAACAACAACAAATTTTAATATTCGAACGGCTTCTGCCTATTACTTACAATTCTTTTTTCACAATTTACTGACTTTGTAAAAGGGTTTTGCATACTAGACATAGAGTAAGATAGTCTTTTTAGCGAATTCTTAGCCTTTCAAGGTTTTTGCGTAATTAATTTAAGCCATGAGGAATTATAGATTAAGTCCTTAAATAGGGGCACTTTTCCACATTTGAAAAAATTTATAATTTTGGATCTTAAGTATAAAGTTTGCTTCCTGACACAAAGAGGGAAACCGGTTTTTAATAAAAAATTGTTAAAGCGAACTTCATAATTTTTAAATTGAATGTATAGAAGCCTTCGTCGATTTAAACTCTGAAGATGGAAATGATCTTATTGTTGCTATTCAAAAATGTCATAAATATAAAATAATTTATTTTCTTCTGTGTACAATGTGTGTACATTCATGTTAAAATTAATAACACCTTTATTTTTTATGAAATATATTTTATTATATACCAAAATATTGTTAAAAACAAGTACTCCGGCATCAGAGTAAATAACTGCTCCATCTATTCTGGTAGTACTATTATTTAATATCTTAACCCCTGTCCCGACATGCGAACGCCGATCTCATGCGAATCATCTCATAAGATATATTGTAAACGGAGACCGCTCGCCGCAAATCTCATGCAATAAATATCAGAGCTCATCGCATGAGAATTATTGCATGCCATGAACTGCCAAACAGCGTATGTGTCGGTAAACTTCGATGAAAAAGTTTTTTGTGTAACAAATATGCTTAAAAGAATGTTAAATAAACTATTTTTGTGAAAAGAGTCATCTAAAAATAAAACAAGGCTCTGTTTCACAAGCTTTTATAACAAAATCTTATGCGATGAAATGCGCACGTATACAAATTTTTCTTCGACAATTGTTCCGCATGATATCAAATTGACAGTTCGTGTGAGATGGATGATCAGTAGGTCCATTCCATAACTTTTCCAGTAAGTACTTGCAGCGAGAGTGTAAAAGAAAAATAGAGAATAAAGCTGAGAGCAAGAGAAAATTTTCAGAAAAAGTTATTGAAGGCAAATCTAGTAAAACCTTGCAATCTAAGCCATTTTGACACTTTCTGACCGTCAATTTTTGGCGCGCAATTTTCTTTTTAATTGGGAATAGTTCCCATCGCCATAAAAATAAATAAATAAGCAATAGATTTGAATTTTTCATCCATATTTTCATTTCACTAATTATGTTTCAACAAATTATCCTCTTAAACAATTTGATTAGATTTGAATTTGAAACATAATCTTACTTTTTGACTCCTGCAAATTCCTGCTAGTTAAATTTTGATTTGCAAGAATTTGCAGCTCTCTCGGGTTATTACGCTCTCGAATTCGCACTCTTTTGCAAATGTTTTGGGTTATTGAATGCATTTCCAGTAAAAACTTGCAAGTAGTAAATAGTAACAATTCGTAAAAATTTTTTGATATTGAATGGATTTAGTGATCACAAATCGAGACGCGGGGTTACAGGCTTACATACGCCCAGAACTTCAGCCTAAAATGTGCTAGCATGGCCGCAGTGGCCAATTGAAACCTAGCTTCTCGGAATAAACTCTAGTCCTGTCCATATCTCCATTTCCTTGTGGATGGAAACCGGACAAGTACATTCAAGTCATACACTGAGAAAAGAGTTTAGTTGGGTTAGTTTTCGGTGCCCGCCTCGAGATGGGCTCATTTTGATATTTAATTAGATTGTCCGTTGTGATACCACATCGTATGGGTTTTGAACGGCAACTGTAGGTAAAGACAATGTCCGGTCAGTACACCTGTGTGTGGCGCTTATCAAGCTGCAGAAGCTCCCTTGATCGTCTGCGGTCAACAACCGGCCATAAGGACCTTGCAATTTTGCTTGTTGCGGTTTTCGCATAGCACTCGCTAATCTGACTGTACACCCATCTGTCCAGGAAAAAGCCACGAGTTTACAATGGAATTTCTATGCCCTCCCTGCCTGAGGTCATGATCTCGAGGGTACCATGCCAGCTATACAATTTCACTTTGACCACAATATTGTGGCAAGATTATGGCGGGACGTGAACATTGTAAAATTGCTTCCAGGTTAATTGATCATCGAAAAATTATTTTCTGGTTCATAGAATTATTAATTCGATCAGAATCGGACTTTTTAATTAAAAATCCCCGAGTAATTCGTTGCCCCGGATAAATAAACAAGATATTGTACATAATATGTGCCACGTAAAGTTAAAAGTTACCTACGGTGAGAAAAAATCAGTTTTCACTTTTTCATCGATTCTTATAGGAAACGGGCCACTCTTTCCAATGCAATAAACCGCAGCTTTCTATCTGCATTCGTTTTTTCACAATTTCACTTCAAAGTTAGGTACTTTCACAAAAAAAGTACAAAAAAAAAATCAAATCTGACAAACTATTCTGAAATTAATCAAATTCGCTTGAAACTTGTTACTCGGGGGTTTTCGAACATCGGATTCGTAATCACTGACCTCGTTTTCGGTGTCAACGACATTTTTGAGTTTCACATGAATCCAAACAAATTTTAAAATTTTTCCGCCATATTGGATCCGTCATTTGGAATTTTTAAAAACGAACATCGGATTCGTAATCAGTGACACCAAAAACCCCCGGGTAACGAGTTTAAAGCGATTCCGATAAATTTTTAATAAAAGTCATCCGCCTTTTTGAATTTTGGAAAACTAATATCGGATCAGCGACCCCGAAAACCCCCGAGTAACAAGTTTCAATCCATTAAAACGTTCAGAAGCATCAAAATCAACTTGGTAAACTTCAAAGTCGTTTTTCTCGAAATATTTTTTTCTGAGCGTAGGTCCTTTTTAACTTTACGTGTCACATATGTGATCAATGTCGGCAAAAATTAAAAAATATAAATTTCGATGTCTTAATTTCATATATGTCAACATAAGTACATATATGGTTTTCAACATATTTATTTACGCTTGAACATAAAAATCAAACTTTTATTTGCGAAAGTTATGCGGCAAAATAATACATATAAATTTTATGCTGCTGTATAATAGTTTTGCCACACTGTGAGACGTTTCGAAACTTTTATTAAAATTTCTTTAACATTTTCAAGCTTCAAACACAGAAAATAACTTGATTCATGCGATCAACGACATTGCGCAATCCACAATCAACTTTTCATTTGCAGTGATACAATAAAAACACAATAAAAAAAGAGTATGATTACACTGACCACACAGGCGAAAAAATCGCAAAATAAAATATTCTAACAAGCTAGTAGCTGCTTCTTCGAAACATTCGTATAATTCTGCCCTTTTAGTGTGTCGGAGTGGTGGCGCTGCAAAATGTGGCAGGTCAATTTGATTATAAATAATTTCCTTTTTGGCTTTTGTGCGATTTGAAATATGTTTTGGTGACATTAATCTCCACGCAATGGGATTAACAGTGTGTGCCTAGTTGATGTGTTCAAGGATGCGCTCGCTTGAAAACGACACAACATACGCGCACACGAATGTACGCAATCTAAGGGACATTCAATAAAGTTCAGCGGCGCGGCGTGAGGGAGTGAGTGACACGTGCGCTGCGGCGCATTTTTTAATAAGTAACAAATTTAATTTTGATAACCCGTAACTTGGAAGCAGGACAATGACCCCACACCACGTCGTTCACTCCTTTTCCCCGTTACCAAGCACTAATCTGCAGAATGTCAGCTAGTGCTGCGATGTAGTGTTTGCGACATATGAAATTGTTGTTATCTCTTTGGATCACCGTTGGTAACGTTTGCAGTTCACAGTTGGATGTTGTAACATAAGCATTACGATTTCCCCTACTCACTGATAATTTGTTTACGATTTCCGCTTGGCGTGTGCATATATTGCTGGCATATGCCACGATTTTCCAATGCAACGAACGCTTTCCACACTGACTCACAAAAGTTGCCGCCAAGAAAATCCATATGTAAATTTTTCAATTGTTTGTCAGTAATTGTAATTTGCGTACATATTTAAGGCAGGGCTGCATATCTGCATATTTTTCGGAAGATGAGTGATAAATACGATTTTAATTAAATTACAAGAGTCAATTGTATGTACGGATGTAGGCTATTATGCAAGCCGAAAATTTCTTATTCAAATCACACCAAGCCTTTACACACGAGCACCTGTCTTCGAATTTCAAAGTTAGAAAGTATTTGCCGACAGTTGAATAATAATGGAATAATTAATTTTTGGAAGTATTAAGGTTAATCAGTGAAGCAAGGTAGATATTTGAAATTGTTACGCGTATAGATATGTATATGTATGTATGCACAGGTATTTGATGTCTTATTATTGCTGCCGATCAGCACTTTGTAGGCACTATGTGTTTTTGAGATATGTACTACTAAAGGGTTACGTCTTTTACGTTCTTAAATATCGAGCCCTAACTGCCAAAAATACGTAAGCGACAGTTTTTTCAAAATTTTAATTTTGATGCAGAAATGTGCCCAGAGCATTTCGGCAATCAAAAAAAAAATTAATTATTAATTTTGCTTACGTCTTTTTGGCGGTTAGGGCTCAACATATATTTAAGTAATACCTTTCCTTTATGAGTTTCTTACTTCTCTCATTTATTTATATCCCGTACATATATATATTATGTATGTATTAAGGTAAGTATAAAAAACTTTAATTTTTTCAGTTCACTGAAAAAACGGAAGAAACACAAATATTAATTGAAAAAATAACGCATATTTATGTAAATTTACTAGTAATAATTGAGTTGAAATAATATTACGTTTTTGAATATCATAAAATTTTCTTAAACAAATTACATAAGTTTTGTCAGCAGGGCTATTTGATTTGAAAAGGAAAAATATTTTTGCAATGTGGACAGCTGCATTTGAATTCATCTGTTCATAGTCAGCTGTCCTAGCGACGCCTTCGCCAACGCAACGTTTTTAATATTAGATATGGAGGGCTTATATTTAGTATCCTCTACCTGCAATTTTCACAAAAACTACTTTATGATGATAGAACCCATCTGGGACTTACTTGCCATCACTGATATTAATTCTGACTTTGCAATTTAATAGTAAATTTTTCTGCCAAGCGTTATACAAGGTGAACTTTAATATCAACGATGGCAGTCCAGCCCTAGGTCTCCCCATTTGTGTCGGCACTTCTCGGCTATATTTTTGTCATACGTCTGCCTTTTCCGCTATTTAAAGTCGAAGTTTAAGGTTCTTCAGAAGAAATGTGGATTTGGAGATTTGGGGAAAAAACTATCTACACCGCTACTCTTTCTTCCACTTTTTTCTTCATCTTTAAAAATAACTTAAAAATACCAAAAAAAAAACGATTGTGGAAAATTGTGCTCGATAGTCAGATGCCTTCATCGGCACTGAGTCCTTAAATTTCAGAGCCTCCGGAAGATCGTTTGAAGAACTATGAAACTGGAAAATAATACTTTCCACTCAGCTTCGACGAGAACATAACGTCGTTCAAAGTGCAAAACCTCGAAAAATATTGAAATTTGAGATTTGCTCACCCGAAGCTCCAGGCATCAAACCTTATCCATTCATACCATAAGGATATCTATATATAAAAGGTAGAGAGCCTTTTTGAAATACTAAGACAGGTTTTACTCTGGCCTTTGATATTTCGGCAACCTAGCATATGTACATATGAGGTTATGCATTATCTTGATACGCGGTACTTTAAACGACGACATGTGTAAGATCGCTTCTATCAGATTTGTATCCCCAAAAAGGGTATTTCCTAATTTCTCATTTTTAGTTCGCAGCTTATTCTTTAAATGTTTGATCCAAGATTCATCGAAGCAATTACGAGCTAAACCAACCAAACTAACAATGCCAACTCAAGCATGTATTTATAAGTATTTTCTTCTTTTTTTTTTTGCTTACTTTATAGTCAATGTATCGAGAAGATTTACCACAGATAATTGGAAGCACATTTATGTTGGATATTTCTTTATTATTGTGCATCGTGTGCAAGATAAACTAAATTCGTATGGGAATTATTTTGATGGCATTTTGATATCAAAGAGCTACTACAATAATTGTACATATTTATGTATGTATATTTACCAAAAATAAATAAATAGTAAAAAATAAACAATCATAAATCCAGATTCAGCGGTACTACCAACCACAACAACCGATATGTATTTACAAAAAATATTCCTTTTGATAAAATGCAACAAGAGGTGAATCCTTTTACTTCGACTTGCATACCACATACTACAATATATGTAGCGATGTGCATACTTATATAAATATGTACCTACACAGACATTAAAATTTGTACAAGCCCAATGCACTTCGCTTTTAGGATATATCATTGAAATTTCTTTTGTGAAAATTTGTCTCCCATCAGACAAAACTACAAATAGAGCGAAGGATGTTTTTATTCTCCCAGCAGCAAATATTGAAATACTCTTATTAATCTGGTTCAAGCAGATGCAGGGTCGCAAAGTTGTTAAACTTAGGTCAACTGAGAGCAATTGTTATCAAGGCACAGGTCACAATACCGAGACGCGACTTTTTTTGCCTAAAAAGGTTTTCTTTGGACGAGAAAGAAAAGAGCAGGGACTTCAAAAATTTTTAACTTTCAATATGATGTGTTCGAAGTTCGTTGGCATATCGACGGCTGACCGCCCTATCTCAGCTGCCGATATATTGAGTTTATATTGATATAGGACTTTTCCAACTATTTGCTGAGATAGCGCGTTCTTTAACCAAATTCTGAAAAGGGCGTTTTAAAACTGTTTGCTGAGATAGGTCGTTTTCACACCGACAGCCGACAATTTTCACTATAAATATATATTTTATAAACCGACTTACTAAGGTTGTTGATCTTTGAACCTTATCTGCTTGAATGACAAATACTTCATAATTTTTTGTTATCAAAAATATCGTGTGGCATCATCATTAGCGCGCATTTCCGGTTTGGTAGATGGTATAGCGGAAGATAACACGAAGAACCTAACAAAAGGCTTGTTTTCACTATGTCATGTTTTGACACCAAAATTTGTGGACATATTTTGATATTATTTGATATTTTGATTTATCGCCCTTATCCATACCTTTACTGACGATATTATGAGCCAAAAATCGACAAATAGCCGATTTAGCTGCGCATGTACACGACTAAAGATCTATTCTTATCGGAAACGATCTATATGTCGCTTTTTAATCTCCTTTGACAATGTGTTTTCACTTATTTGGCGACAAATGCTATTTAATTTGACATAGTGAAAACAAGCCTAAAACGATAAACATGGTCAAAGAGGCAACGCCCACAGTGAGAATATGA